>NC_084810.1:212997-272997 GCF_963583255.1 Pyrus communis | reverse complement strand
CACCAGGAGATCAACAACTGGGTATGTGTTTAAGCTTGGTTCTGGAACCATCTCTTGGTGTAGCAAGAGACAGCCAACGGTATCTTTGTCAACCACAGAAGCAGAGTATAGAGCAGCAGCAATGGCAGCTCAAGAGAATGCATGGCTAATACAGTTGATGAGTGATCTACATCAACCAGTAGATTATCCAGTACCATTGTACTGTGATAACCAATCGGCCATTCGCTTGGCGGAAAATCCAGTCTTTCATGCAAGAACTAAGCATGTGGAGGTACATTACCACTTTATCAGAGAAAAGGTTCTGCAAGAAGAGATTGAGATGAGACAGGTCAAGACGAATGATCAAGTTGCGGACTTGTTCACAAAAAGTTTGAGTACAGGCAAGCTCGAAATTTTTCGCTGTTTACTCAGCACAGTGCAAAGAATGAGAGCTGATATTGAGGGGGAGTGTTGAGAATCAATGTCATTTGTAGGTGAAGTAAGTGTGTGAGGTTGGTGAAGTAAGTGGATGTTGTAGGTGAAGTAAGTGTGTGAGGTTGGTGAAGTAAGTGGAGGTTGTAGGTGAAGTAGGTGGATGTTGTAGGTGAAGTAAGTGTGTGGTGTAGCTTTCATTTGGTTTGCTATAAATACCCAAGTCCCCAAGCATTGTAATCATCCAAAGAAAAACAAAGCCTAGAGCTAAATAAGAAAAGCTTTGCTAATTAGTTTGTTTTGTGAGCTTTCTTTAAGAGTATGCTCTATTTTCTTCTTCTTGGGATCATTAGAGTTATCTTGGATACTCTTCTTATTCAACAAAACATAAATGTGTGGAAGATTAATCCCCTTTCTTTTGACATCCGATTTATTGATGCCATTTGAAAGATGAGCGAGTGAGAAGCCACTCAACTCGGCTCCCGTTAAAGGTCGTTGGAGCTTTTCTTAGGAGTGTGGCATGGGTTACTTCATCAACAGTAGCAGTAGCGCCATCTGCTAAGATTTGTTCCTTTTTCTGTTACATTTACCGTTTGAACCAAAAGATTTATTTATTCTTTTATTCTACTTCGGGACTGTTTAAAGCTTAGCTTGAGTAGATTATTCGACATGGCACGCGCCATAGTTGCAGAATTGTATTGGGAGTATAATTAGATCAGTTAGCACTATTGACTACCTGGAATGGATGGAGCCGAATTTGTGCTACTTGTTTGTATATATGGATACTTTTTATTGACTAATTGGGTATTGCAAGGAAGACTCTCAAAAATAAAACTCTCCATCATAATTCTCATGCCAACATTGTAAAATAGTGTGCCAGAGACGTGAGTTACTATACTTCTTTCTCCTTCCTTATATGTAGAAAGAGCTCTTGAACGAATCCGAAAGAGATGGACAGAGAGTATGATTGGAGTCGATTTGTTGAAATCCTCCTTAAATTCTATTTGCGAGCTCATCTGAAGAGCCCAATAGAGATGCTCTAACGTTTGCCGTTCACGTGCCCATACATTAATAGTGGTTATTAAATAGGATTGAAATTGAAGGATTGGGCAATGCTAAGAAGACAACATTTGTCATGCACAGGAAACTTTGAAACTATACCAAGGGTGACTGAAATATATAGTTAGAAATTGTTCCAAGTTTTCGATAACAAAATATTACAAGTTCAAATTTCGATATCGGACTAGGTTCAAGTTTGAATTTTTTATTATGTTCCTTAGTTGATGAAAAAAATTCACTTTAATTGAAATTTTTTTTTTTTTGTCGAACTTCAGTTGAATTTAACTCGAATGTTTTCGGTGTATTTTTTCTTTTGATATGAAAAATGCTAACAACCTTCTCACTTATCTTATCATTTTCAACTTTCTCACTTTTATTCATGCAATTATAACTAATTAAATGTTAGCGGAACACACGTGACTTAAAAAAAAAAATCGGAAGAATAAAATGAGAAGATGAGTGGAAACGATCGAGGCGTTTTCTCTCTTAGTTTTGAAATTTCATTTTGCCTTTGGAAAGGAGAAAAGGAAGAAAAAATAACGGGAATGTAAAAGATAAAAAAGTAAAAACCAAAATGGATGGTATACGTGGCACCTCCATATAAAGCGCCCCACTTACTAAAGTTGAACGCGCGCACACCGAATCGCTTTTAAGTATTTTCCCTTAGGCAGAAAAATAAAAAAATAAAAACAACATTTAATTGATTTAATTAAATAAGCTTAGATTTCTCAGAATTAATAGGATTCGTCCTCCATGAAATGGCAGAGCAGAGCATCCCTGAATCCTCCGAGATGTTCACTGAAATCCAAACATCCTACAAAATCGACTAAACCCCGCACGAACAAGATTTAGAATCCTAATTTTAAAATCGGAAGCCGGTTGGTCGGACAATTGGACTTGGGACAGGAAGCTCTTCTCCTACCTCGGAAACCTAAAACCCAAGTTTCAGGTTTTTCCTGTGTCTGCAAGTCAGCAACTGCAATTTCTGATTCCCTTTAAGGTAATTAAGCTCTTCCTCGGATGTCATTAAGGTATCTGTGATTAAGCTCTAATGATTTTATTAGATAATCCTAGACACATGATTTTCAGGCGCTTGTTGCTCCAAACCAAAATGTTGTGAGATTGATGCACATGTGACTCAGGTTTTGACATTTATCCTGTTTGTGTCTCAGGTTTCCGGAAAATGAGGTGGGCAGCCTCTTCAGTTGAAGTCAACTCCTCTGCCTCTCTTTTACTTTGTTGAAGCAAATCCAGAGGTTTCTAATTCAATGCACTCGTTTATTTATATGTTTTTCTGTTTATCCGGTTCAACCTTGATGCCTAACGATCAATACGATGAATGATATACGCATTTGAACTCTTCAACACAAAATCTTGATGCAATATGCATTTCTCAATTTGTATTGTTGGTTTCCATTTACGTACTATCTCGTCTAGGCCTTTTGAATTGCGTATTTAAATGTACGATTCACATTTACCACTTGAAGATCGGAGAGCATGGGAATTGAATAGAGCACGATCTCCTGTTATGGAAGATGATGAAGTCATCCGTTATATGTTTGTTTGTTCGTGTAATTGGAACAGTTACAATGAAGCACCCACCTTTAGCTGTTTTTACGGAATTAATTTCACAAAAAGTTAAAAAAGAAAGAGAAACGAAGCTCATGAAGTTAGAACTTCTTATAATTGGAAGAGTTATAGCGGAGCTTCCATCTTTAGTTAGTTAGTAGAGAACCATATAATTCAGAGAAAGTTGTACGGAAACAGCTAATGGATTGTTGAATGTATTATTATATCTTAACAATTTGGTTTGGCAGTTCAAGCCTTTTCTTTGCTTGCACTTTTTGTCTCTATCCAGGTCTAAATGAAACTTTACAACAAAGAACGCAGTAAATATTTGTGGTTAACTTGTTTGAGCTCAACCAAGTTATAGCAGCAGGCTGGCTTGAATGCAGTTGGGTTTGAGTCGTTTGACTCAATAGCCTTTTTACCAATTCAGGCTTAGATTGTGCAGTCATGTCATGGTATCTAACTCATCTAAAAGTTTGCTTGAACTTTTAGAAAAGTAATGCCTTATATTCGTAGCTGCTTAGCAGTCAAATGAATAAAAGGGAAAACAAATGCACAAGACTCCTCTCATTCCAGGGCCTGGGAGGGTTATGTTTAGCATAAACGTTACCCCCTTTTGTAGAGAGGTTATTTCCCCTTCGAACCCTAGCTTTGGTTCATAATGGAGCAACCTTATCATTTATGCCAAACTTTTCTGTCTTGCTATAGGAAGAAAATAAAAGGGTGTCTGCTTCCCCATTAAGGATTAGCTTGGTTTGCAATAAGTTGAGTGAAGGGGACAAATATTGCACCCCACGCTTGCATTTCCTTTTTGAGGATTTCTTAGACTACGGGAGTAAATAACAACATTAAATTTTCTCTAGTTTCCAACAGCTTTTGGGCCTCGTGGCACTTCCTCCCCTTGGGAACAACGGTGAAGGTCAGTTCAATAGCTGGTGGTCTACTTAGTCTAAGAAAACAAAAAGAAATTTCTCTAGGTGTTATATGGCTTTTGTAGGCTACTTATATATCATTCACCACTCATGACGTTTTATATGGTACAAAATGTACAACTTTGGTAATATGGAAATATTATGGAGTAAATTTGTAGCATTTATTCATAATAACTACCTTCTTTCAAACAAAAAAAGAGAGAAAAGGCTACCTATGTTCAGATCTGGTTAATTACTCTGTCTGGCACTCTATTTTCATACCCCTGGTAATAAATCTGTCCGCAAGAGTGTATTTCAATATTCAGTCACATTGATCAGCGGGTTAATTAATCTTATGGATATATAGTGCTTCATTTCGTTCTACACTGACTGGGTTCTACGCTTTCACTGTTCAAGAATTTTGCTGATATTTTAGGCAGATATCATTTTATCATATACCTAGGTTGGGAAAGTTTTTCTGGGTTGCTAGCCTTCTGTTCCTTTTTGTGGAATATATTTAGAATCTTTCAGATAGTCCGCAGATGCGTTCATCTTCATCAACTTTGTTTAATGGTTCTTTTTTAATGTTTCAGGTTGTACTCAAATAATGGATCCTCGGAAGTGTACTTTGTCTGGTGGTGCAACTTCTCTTGTTATGGCACCTTCAAGCATTTTAAATAAGTTGAATGAGAAGGCTCAGTTTGAAAAAGAAGAGAGGGATACAGGTCATGCTATTGAGGCTGGAGTCGATATAGACATTAGAGAGGTTTATTTTTTGATTATGCACTTTCTGTCACTTGGGCCATGCCAGAGGACTTTCAAACAGTTTGAGAATGATCTTCTGGAACATCAGCTTCTACCTAGAAGGTATCATGCTTGGTTTTCAAGGAGCGGAATTGGAAGTGACAATAGTAATGAGGATGCTACATCCTTCCCATTGAGTTACAACAACTTGGTTGAGAGGTACATATTTTCCTTAAGTTGTCTAATACTCATAGGAAGAGCTCAACTGCGAGCTTAGATTTTGTTCTTGTTAGAATTGGTGTTCATGTTATGCATCCAGTGTCCTCTTATTACAGAAGATATATGCTTTAAGTTTTAACAGTAGTCAATGTTTGTGTCACACACATATCAAAACGCACACCCAAGCCTCAAACATGTTTAAAGCAGAACATGACATGCCGACATCCCTTGTTTGGTATTGGTACCCTAACCTTAAACTTTGGCCTTTAATCCATGTCCAGTCGAACAGACAATTGGCATGCTGATATGTAAAAGAGGAAATGTATTGGGGCGTGATAGAATATGAAATAGTTGCTCAAACTTTTGGCAATCGTGGTAAAGAAACTAGTTCTATGGTATCTGAGCAGAAGAACTGACCATTAACCTGAATTCTACATGTTTGAAAAAATTTATCTGGGTGCACGGGTTTTCTTATTGCATTCCTTTGATTGCTTTCTATACTTTATAGGTTGGCCTAGTCATTTTATTTCCTATGCTGGGGTTTTAGTGATTAGCTTTTGCATGATGTATAGGTATCCTCATATAGAGAGAGATCACTTGGTAAAGCTTCTAAAGAAACTGCTACTGAGTATAGCCACTCCATTGCATGGCAAGGTTGGAAGAAGTGCTCTGAATGCAGCTGATGTCCCTACATTACTGGGAACTGGTTCCTTCTCGCTTCTGGATAGTATGTGATTTTTTATGTTTCATATTTTAATATTTTATACATCTCTGATTCTTGATTGGTGTTTTTTCTGCATGTGTGTGCGTATGTTGGAATATAAAACCATTTCTTTATTGAAATCTTCTGTATTACTAATAAATTACTTGAAAAGTGAGTAATGCATAATTATGACAGTATGATTGTTTAGAGGATGAAATCTCTGTTATACAAATCTTTGGGCATTTGGAAATTGTCTTTATTTACAGTGGTAAATATCCTTCCTCACGATATGTCCTTTTAAGACTCCTCTTAACCTACTGCATCTTTGAAAGTTCTGTCTCTCCTGCTCAAAGGAATGTATATCATACCTAATAATATGCTGCTTGGTTATCCTACGCATGTAACTGAGTAGGTTTGGCCGAAACACTTTTATGGGTCTTTTACCTTGAATTGTCACTTACGTAGATAAATTGTAGGCTGCTTCGTGACTTTTTCTTTTTTGCTACCATGTATCTTTTCGGGTTCCAGACATGATAGGTTTCTTCAAATGTTACTTATTTCTGCAATTTTCATTTCTTGTTTTCGCAGGTGATAGGAATAAGGAAAATAAGAGAGTTAAGCCCCTGCCAGCACACCTGCGTTGGCCTTACATGCAGGCTGATCAAGTTCATGGGCTCACTTTAAGGGAAATTGGAGGAGGTTTCACAAAGCATCATCGAGCTCCATCCATTCGCTCTGCGTGTTATGCGATTGCTAAACCATCAACTATGGTGCAGAAGATGAACAACAAAAAGAAGCTACGGGGGCACCGTAATGCTGTTTACTGTGGTATGGCTCACTTCTTAACTAGAATTGAATTAAGCAATTTATTTTCTGGGGGCACCATAATGCTGTCTACTGTGGTATGGCTCACTTTTTAACTAGAATTGAATTGAACAATTGATTTTCTGGGAGTTTGATTTCTTAAGGGCATGCTAAGTTATTAATGTTTGTTTCCATGGAAGTCACAATTGTACGGGATAAGGATGCATAATAACAAACACAGATTTTTTAGACACTATCCAAGCATTCTCCTTTTTGTACACAGTGTTCATGTTCACGAGTATTTATAAGGAGTTTTAAGTCAAAGGAATGAAAAGTCAACACTGCTATACTTGTAGTTCTAAATTGTTCTCATTTTTGCCTAAAAAATTAAAATATACATTTTCTGGTTCCATCTACTGATATTAATCTCCAGGTGTTCCATAATACATAATTACATATACATGTTGCACTTTGTATAATGAATTTGGGAATTTGTTTTACTTGAACTTTTTCCGGAAAATATGACTGACGTTTTATCATGTAGCCATTTTAGATCGGTCTGGGAGATATGTTATCACGGGTGCAGATGATCGGCTTGTGAAGATTTGGTCAATGGAAACTGCACTTTGCTTGTCTAGCTGTCGTGGACATGAAGTGAGTTAAGATTGTTGATTTAATAATTGTGATTTACAAACTCTTTCTTTCTCTCACCCTCTATCCCTCTACTTTTCTTGTTCAATGAATCAAAGGGAGACATTACTGACTTGGCTGTAAGTTCGAACAATGCTTTGGTGGCATCTGCTTCAAATGACTTTTCCATTCGAGTTGTATGTATATATACCCTACCATTTAACATGTCAGTTTGGCTTCATTTCCTATGTATCAGCCAGTGAATAGTTATTTTACTTGCAGTGGCGTTTGCCAGATGGATTTCCAATTTCAGTTCTTCAGGGGCATACTGGAGCTGTGACTGCTATTGCATTTAGTCCCAGGCTTAGTGCTGTTTACCAACTTTTATCGTAAGTCCAATTCTTGGAGTTATTGCTTTCTGATTCTTTCCCCTTTCCTTGGTTTTATCCTGAATCAATAACATTTGTAGGTCATCAGATGATGGGACTTGTCGAATATGGGATGCTAGGTCCTCCCAGTGCCCGCTGCGAGTATACATGCCAAAACCTTCAGAGACTTCAGCTGGTTAGATAATGTTTCTGACACTCTTGTTATTTGGGTGATCAGACTTATATCAAGCGATGTTTACTTGCAGGGAAGAGCAATGCTTTTGCAATCACTGGATCCTCCTCGAGCAATGGTCCACAGAGCCATCAAATACTTTGTTGTGCTTACAACGCCAATGGAACTGTTTTTGTCACGGGTAGCTCTGACACTTTTGCAAGGGTGTGTTTAACTATGAAATTTTTACATTTGTTCATATGATTAGTCCACAGCTGCCTTTTGATTTACTTGCATCGGTTGATGTTGCCAAATGTGAAGTTGGATATTTTACCAAAGCCAAACTACTTGCAGGTCTGGAATGCTTTAAAATCTAATACTGATAACTCAGAACAACCAATACATGAGATGGATGTACTGGCTGGCCATGAGAATGACGTGAATTATGTTCAGTTCAGGTTTGTTTGTCTCAATCTCTTAAAAGTAAATATAGATATAGGTCACATTTTTCTGATATTTCTATTTTGCAGGAGAGAAATGAAATTATGCCATTTTGCCAACATTTTGGTTTAATTTTTTATAAAATATTTCCTGCATTGTTTCTCTGAAAGTGTTGAAATTTCCAGAAATTGGCTGAAATTTGGTCAATTTTAAAATCAGTTTTCTCAAATTTTCTAATGTCCGGTGTATTACAAATCCAAAGCTCACTGCATGTGGAACTAGAACACATAAAAAGGGCACCAAACTTTACCAAATTGGTAATTTTAAGGAGAATAGTAAGCTTGGCTGCATAAGCTCACCGCTATATGTGAGAGGTTTTGATAGATGAAGCGGAGGTTCCTAATAGAGGCACTGTGACCTATGACCTGTCACCGGGTTCTGTGGCAATGTGGCAATATTTGCTCACAGCCACTGGCTTTGGGTGGCAGTGTCTGACAGTGCACACTATATTTGCTTAAACCACATAGACCTACATTGCTCCTAAACTTCCACATAAATAATTGAATAAATAAATGTCTTACGAAGGTTCATTTGAAATTTCTTGTTTTCTTTTGTACCATCATTTCCTTTGTTTCTCTCAGATTCTTTCTGACAACAGATTTTAATGCTTTGGTGTTGATTGTTATTAGAAATTTTCTTCTCATTTTTCATATAATCTTTTCTGCTTTCCTATGCAGTGGTTGTGTCATTCCTTCAAAGTCTTCATTTTCTGACTCTGTCAAGGAGGAGACTAATGGGAAGTTCAAAAATTCCTGGTATGTATCTGAAATGATTTTTCATTGATATTTTCTGCAGTGTGCTTATGCTCTGTCTTGTGTAGTATCTGCATGACAGTTCCTTTTTTTGTTGAATGTGCTAAGACAGTCTTTGAATCCTCAGGTTTTGTCACAACAACATAGTTACCTGCTCTCGTGATGGCAGTGCCATTATATGGGTTCCAAGATCACACAAATTCCATGTGAGCTGCTTTGGATGAGTCTTTTTATGTACATTTTTGTGGAGTCTACTTTGATGTAAATGAGTACAATACAACTGATTTCTAGCTCATTTTTTTAAAAATAATTCTCTCTTCACTCTAGGGGAAAGTTGGACGTTGGACACGTGCATATCATCTAAAAGTTCCACCTCCCCCACTGCCTCCTCAGCCTCCTCGAGGAGGCCCACGTCAGAGATTTCTTCCCACCCCTCGTGGTGTTAACATGATTGTGTGGAGCCTGGATAACCGCTTCGTGCTTGCAGCTATCATGGGTACTTACCATGATTTATACATATATAACACTATTTTTATGGAAATAGGATTTTTCTTGGCATACCTTTACTAAATTTTTTTTAGAAAGCACCTAATTCCAACTACCGTGTGCTCTGGCATGGGCTACCACATCCATCAAGTTACATACTGTCGTGTCTTTTTTTATTTGTTTAATACTAATTATATTTTATTTAAACCCCATTCAAGTACTTGGGTGTACATACTTCGGTTTTGCTCTTTAATAAGTGTAATGATTATGCAGATTGCAGAATTTGTGTTTGGAATGCTGTTGATGGTAGCTTAGTACATTCTTTGACCGGTCACACTGCATCGGTAAGTAGGGTCTGATATCATAACAAATAGAGATGTTGATGTTCGTAATGGTTATAATCTCTTGATTCAGATACACCATCTAGGTTTTTTCTTAATCCAATTCTTTATCTGTACCAAGAAATAGTTTTTCAAATGGATTTGATTTTTTCAATCTATTGATCTGGTGGTACTTTTCTGTTAAATTCTTGGCAGTCTTATGTTTTGGATGTGCATCCCTTCAATCCTCGAATTGCCATGAGTGCTGGGTATGATGGGCAAACAATAGTTTGGGATGTGAGTTTCGGTTTAATCCCCTAACTTTTTCCAGTTCTCTTTTCTGTTGCATTGTTCTCCTAATGCTCATTGTTTCATAAGTTGTTTCTTTTTGTGTTTCTAGATATGGGAGGGCGTGCCTATTAAGATATACGAACTTGGACATGTAAAATTGGTTGATGGGAAGTTTTCGGCGTAAGTGAGCTGTACAATAGCTAATTATGTTTAATCTTATTTTCTCATTTTATAGTTAAACTGAAAATTTCAACCATAATACTCTTTGTGGAGGTTTACTTATGTAAGGAGAGACAGAAGCTAGTTGCCTTGATACTACCTCACAGCTCTTCAATATCTCACCCTTCTCTTCTTCCCATTTTCAGAAAGATGAATTTATGTTTACTACTATCATTTTTGTTTCATGTATATTGATTTAATTAATCACTAAAATGCTTGACCTTTTACTGCTAATATTTGAGACATTTTCTCTTTGTTACATAGGGATGGTACATCAATAGTACTTTCAGATGACGTTGGCCAAATATATTTAATAAACACAGGTGAAGGCGAGTCTCAAAAAGATGCTGAATATGATCAGGTATTGTAAGAATTTGTTTTGTAGGTTTGTCCTTTCCCCTATTTGATTCCAATTTGAAGTTGTGAAACTCCTCGATGATGGCTGTTTGTGTGATTCTTCTACAGTTCTTCCTTGGGGATTATCGCCCCCTTGCACGGGATGAGTTTGGTTACCTTATTGATCAGGTTAAATCTTCTCACTACCCGCTTGTCACTACTAAATTGTTCTGTAGCGAATTTTATTCCATGTCTGCAGTTAGCATCAACTTGCACGTTAAGAAATTGAATCGATATCATATAACTTTTAATTTTGGAACATATTATCCATGTTGCAGGAGACACAACTTTCCACTTACCGAAGGAATCTTCAAGATCCTCTATGTGATTCAAGTTTGTTTCTGGCTCCTACTGGATGGGATTCTTAATTTATTATTAGTATTCACAATATTTTCTCATAATCATATATTGATTGGAAACAATAGGTATGATACCATACCCGGAACCTTATCAGAGTACATACCAGCAACGACGACTTGGTGCTCTGGGCATGGAATGGCGTCCATCATCCATGAAATTTTCTGTTGGTGTGGATATCAATACAGGCCAGGATTATATGATGCCGCCTTTGCCAGATCTGGAAAGAATGATTGAACCACTACCAGATTTTATTGATGCCATGTTGTGGGAACCAGAAAATGAGGTTGTAAGTGAAGATACTGATTCGGAGTATAATGTTACTGATGAAAATTCCAGTGAAGGGGAGAAAGGAAATATTAGCACCAGTTCTTCTAGTGATCCAGACTGCAGCGAAGAAGACGGTGAAGCTGGATGCAGTTATAAGGACAGCCTTCGTCGATCAAGGAGACAAAGACCAAAGGTAAAAATTATCTCCTTATCTATAGATTCTGTACTAGTTTTTGTTTCTGTACAACCTCCTTCGATTGAATTTTAATGATCTTTAGGTTGAGTCTTCCGAGAGGCGTGTCAAGAAAAGGAGAGTGGGTGAGCATGATCGCGTTATATCTGGGAATAACAGAACTAAAATTCCAAAAGGTGGCCGGAAAGTTTCCAAGTGGAAGTCTTCTACAGCAAAGACATTGAGACCCCAGCGACTCGCAGCACGCAATGCTCGAACTGTGTTTTCTCAGAACCCTGAAACATCTACGGAAGGAGAAGAAGATGCCTGGGAAGATGATTCATCGAATAGTGAGTCACTTCAGCAAGAATTCCACACTCAAAGCAGTGATGGGGACTTCCAGATAATGCAGCAAAAACATGCTAAAGAAGAACCACCTCTACATGAATTTGGCGATATAGCCCAGCCTCTTGTAGTTTCTTCGTCTCAGTCAAACGTCAGAAGGATGCCGAAATTGGTTTTTAAGATTAAGAAGCAAGAGGCTCCAAAGGATGTAAAACTCAAAGACAACAATCAGGCTGATTTTGTGTCTCCATCTTCTAGATGTCAAGATGCCACTCCAGATAACCGGATTATTAACAGCTCTGTGGATCCAGATTCCTCTTCGGTCAATGTGCTTGATATGAAGTTTTCAAGAAATCTCTTGGACAATGATTTGACAGATACTGGGCAAACTGTAAAGACTGGGAATTCTCTGGAAGCATCCGCAAGTTACCAGGATAGCAGAGTCAGATTGAGCGAGGTCAAGGTGCACACACCAAAGCATACAAAATCAGTAGACCCCATACCAATAGATGTAGCCACTGGGTCGCTTGCTAGTTTTAATGCACATATAGAAGAGATGAATAATGTCCATCGGTATGTTAATCCTGAGAGTGATTGTGAACAGTTTTGTAATCATTCAAAAATTAAGGGAAAGGAAAATTATGGAGGTGTCTTGCCTTGCAGGGATGAGGAACATACTGGAACACGTGCATTTGAGGATCTGGATGGTCTCAGAAGTAGAGGGCTTTCTCACACTGATGAGGACCTTGTATCTTCATCATTTGATTCCTCAGCTTTGGGCAAGCACAAACAAAAGGGAATTGAGGGCTCTCTGGAGATAGAGGAGTTTACTAGGAGAAAGCACTCTGGTGAATCAAGGGATAATGCTTCTCTTAAATTTCCTGCAGAAAACTTAACAAGTTCTAGAGATTTAATCCCCGACAATTCTTCGAGTATGGATCCAAATTCAGATTTGGGGGTACTGAAAGTGGGTGAAGGTGCTGGCAGATCAACTTCTTTGAAGTTTGTTTGCAAGCCCAGGATTAATTCAGAAGGTTCTGGTGGTAATGTGGAAGAATATGCAACAAATATCAACGACCATCATGATTCAGGAATGGATCTCCCCGCAGCTGCAACCAATGCAATACGTGGAACAAGAACCTTAAAGATCAAAGAAACTTCACGGAAGGTGGACACTATGAGCCATAGCCCTAAGTTGAGGTGGGGCCATCAAACAGTGGGGACATCAAAAGATGCAGAAGACTCCTCTGCCAAATTGCGCGACCAGATTCATCAAAGATCAAGGTCTACGAGAAGTCGTCAGGGTTTGTGTACCGATTATGGCCAAAGTTCTTCAACACGAAGCATGTTAGTTAACCCCGCTGGAAAGTTACCATGGCTGATGTTGTCGAAACATGAGGATGGTTACCGTTACATTCCTCAGCTCGGTGATAAAGTTGTATACCTGAGACAGGTAATTTCTTATATCTTTGATTTATGGTTTCTAGTCCTTTGGTTCTGATTTATGCTTGAGAATTTACTGTTTGATCATTAATATATGGGCTTGTGATTATTAGGGCCATCAAGAGTATCTAAAACTAGTCAAGAATTCAGAAGAGGGTCCTTGGGAATCAATTAAGGAAAACATCAAAGTTGCGGAAGTTTGCAAGGTTGAAAGCCTTGAATATGCTTCGCTGCCTGGTTCTGGGGAGAGTTGCTGTAAAATCAAACTTAAATTTGTAGACCCTTCTTCTGCTATCTTTGGTAAAGCATTGAAGTTGACTTTGCCTGAAATTGATTTTAACGATTTCATTGTTGAGAAAACGTGGTATGATGCTTCTATTGGAAGAAACTGGACCACTAGGGAGGAATGCGCGGTTTGGTGGAGGGATTCAATTTCAGATGGAGGTGGGACTTGGTGGGTAGGTCAAATTATTCGTTGTCAGCCCAAGTCACATGAGTTTCCCGACAGCCCTTGGTTAAGATATGAGGTTCGGTACGAGAATGATGATGAAACCCATTTGCATTGTCCTTGGGAATTGCGAGAACCGTCCATAGTAGATGATCCATCCTCGTGCGAACAGCCCCATATTGATTCTGAAAGCAAAGAGAAGCTGCTGCGTAATTTTTATAAATTACAACAGAAGGTTTGTGCAAATATTTTAGTATACCTGTCTTGTTATTTTGTGGGAATTGGAATTTAAAGCTCCAATTATCATTGAGAAAGACGTAAGCATTCTGAAACTGTTTTCTTCATCAAGGATATTAATTAATTGTGCCGTGTATGATGCAGGACTTCCAAACAATCCAACAATTGAATCAAGCTGTTCAGAAGGCGGATTTCTGCAACAGGTAAGAAATACTATTATCTGGTTTAACCTTATTCCTGTGCGAGACCATTTATAGGAACTTTCCTATCCATTTGAGTTCTGATAAGTTTCCTCGAAAGTAGAAAGATTGCGCGGAAAGTCGCAACATAGTTACCTGCTTATCATCGATCTTGGCAAAAACTAAGATTTGAGAAAATAACCATGTCTTTGGTTTGTAAATATTTTGCAGCTTTCCGGTGCAATTGTACCCCGAATTAATCCAGTGGAGGTTAGAGAACGACTATTATAGAAGCTTGGAAGCTGTGAAGCATGATATAACGGTTATGCTGACAAATGCCCAGTATTACTTCAAGAGAAATCAATTGCAAGCGCGGATTAGGCACATCTCAAAGAGGTTTAAGAAGAAACTGTCAAAGTTGTAGAGGTTTTATGTCAGTTGTTTGGCAAAAGAAAGGATTTTACTATTACAACTTTAGAACCACAGAAGAAAAAATAGGAGAATTTTGCTATATTCTTCTCTCAAACAATCCCCCATTTTATATCATTTTTGCTTTGCAATTTACAAATCTAAATTCTTAGTATTTTTTATAGTATTTCGAAGAAGCGGATAAAGTACTCTCGTTAGATTTTCCGTCTCTTCACGTTTTTGACATAATGTTTCATAATGTTGCACGACAATTGTGCAAAAAACATAAGGTAATAGAGAGTTCACAAAGAATCTCATTTTTAAGAGAGTTTAGACTCTAGTGTTGTTGATTTATTTAATCGATATGAATTAAACGACCTCCGATTAGATTATTTTTCATAGATAATATTTAAATATAAATAAACCATAATGTACAAAGTATCCGCGTCTAAAACTAAAATTTCCGCGAAAACATTACACTCCCATTATTGCCCTTATCGGTGGCCCTGTTTCTTATCCCCTTCCAATTCCCACCGAACAAAACCCTAAACCCTTCTCTGAAACTCTGCGAGTGTTTGGGGTTGGCAATTGGGATCAATGGCGGGAGGCAAAGCGAAGAAAGAGAAGGCGAGGCCAGCGGGGCACACGCCCTACCAAGGAGGCATATCATTCCACAAGTCCAAGGGACAACACATCCTCAAGAACCCCTTGCTCGTCGACTCCATCGTCCAGAAGTCTGGCATCAAATCCACCGATGTCATCCTCGAGATCGGTCCCGGTACTGGTAATCTCACAAAGAAGCTTCTAGAAGCTGGTAAGAGGGTCATCGCCGTCGAGATTGACGCCCGCATGGTCCTCGAGCTGCAGCGCCGCTTCCAGGGCACCCCTCACTCCAACCGCTTGCAGGTACCGCTTCTTTTTCTTTTCTTTTTTCCCGAAAGAAAATTCATTTACTGAGCATTTTTGTTTCTAATTTGAAAATCCAATATTGGGTAATTGCAATTAGTGTTTGAATGAATATGAATCGATAAAGTTTTAAATTTCTGTTGTGGTTGATATGTTGGGTGTGATGTGTTTTTGGGGATTTGCATCAATTTCTGTTCTCAAATGATAATTTAGAAAGAGGGTTTAATTGTATTTGCCAAGAAGAATATCTCAAATTCTGTTGTGCTTAATTTAAGAAATTATGTTGTATGATGATACGGTAAAATGTTGATGTATTTTGGGGATTTCGAATCAAATAAAAATAGGGGTTTGTTTGCTGTTGTGCACACAGGTGATTCAAGGAGATGTGCTGAAGACTGAGCTTCCCTATTTTGATATATGTGTAGCAAACATCCCTTATCAAATTTCATCTCCCTTGACCTTCAAGTTATTGAAGCACCAACCGGCATTCCGATGTGCCATTATAATGTTTCAGAGGGAATTTGCAATGAGACTGGTTGCCCAACCCGGTGACAAGCTCTACTGTCGTCTTACCGTCAACACCCAACTATTGTCACGGGTCTCCCACCTCCTCAAAGTTGGAAGGAACAATTTTCGCCCTCCGCCCAAGGTGGATTCTTCTGTGGTGCGAATTGAGCCCAGGAAACCGGCTTTACTAGTGAACCAAAAGGAGTGGGATGGGTTTTTGCGGATCTGTTTCAATAGGAAGAACAAAACCCTTGGCTCAATTTTTAGGCAGAAAAGTGTCATCAATTTGCTCGAGAAGAATTACAAGACCCTGCAGGCGCTTAATCCTGCAACAGCCCAGGAAGAGGATACTAATGATGTAATGGAGTTTATGGATGAGGACATGGAGATGGATGATGATGGAGTCGATGATGGAATGGAGATGGAGGTGGAGGATGGTAATGCGGAAGGGGAGGTATCCGAATTCAAGAAAAAGGTTCTGGACGTGTTGAAGAAGTCTGGTTTTGAAGGCGAAAGGTCCTCCAAGCTCAAATTACAGCAATTTCTAGACCTACTTTCCCAGTTCAACAAGGATGGTATACACTTCTCCTGATCTTAGGATCCAAGGATATATTTCTTGCAAGATTATTATACATTTTACCCAACCCAATTTTGTTAGGTTGCATCAAGTCTTTCTCTTGTCGGTTGGTTTAGTTTGAGATTATGTGTCGGATGCTTTTAAAATTTTCCTTTCCAATGTATGTGGATAATGAATCTCAAGTGAGACAATGCTGTAATGAGATTTCACGGTTTTTAATCGATTTTACGAATTACTACAGAATCCATCACAGAACTTATCTTCGTGGCCGCATTGTGAGCCATAAGCTGTTTGCATTTCTCTTTTAATTTATGTCTACTATCGATGCGTCTCACTATTTCAAGCAATTGTGTCATGTTGAACGGTTTGCTCAAATGGTCGTCCATGCCAGCCTCCATCCTCCGGCTTCTTTCTTCGTTCGGTGAATGACCCGTTAATGCATTGATTTGAATGTGAAGATTATAAGGTTCCTCCTCTTAAGCAACGAAAAAAGTAACCGCGTTGACTGATTTCAAAAGTTGATAGAGAATACTATGCCATACTACACAATGCATGTCAAAACATAAGCACTTGAATGCTACAAAGGCAGCTATTGCTAAATCTAGTTCAAAACGGTCTATCTAAGACAGCAGAAGGTGCACCTCAATCACAAATTGTTTTGAGGTTTAAACCCAAAAATACAGAGGTAATCAAGTAAACTTTGTCTGCTTTGACTTTGGAGGAGGCTTCTCAAAGATTTCACCATCGTCTTCCGAAGAGTTTTCAACAAGTTCATCAGGGACGTCATTAGGAACATTGTGTCTGGTGATGAAGTCCTTCAATATCCTCATGCTTTCTTCTTTCACAGAAACAAGTTGCTCAGAAAGGATGCCCTTGTGCTCCTTGACAGAATATGTTTCTGAACCGAGCTGAAAGTCCACCTTAATACTAGGCCTACAAGGGACTGCTTCATGAATTTGAGCGTCCATCATACTGCAGAATGATTGATCCCAACAAGGAAATAGTTAGCGTTAAAGTTATAACCAATGACAGTAGAAAGGCATTGATTGAACAATTTCTCTCACTGTCCTGTATCAGAAGTTTCTCTACAGATGGTTAATTACTTCACGAAAGATGATGGTTGTATTCTGAAAAAGACACGAAACATGCACGACAAAAAAGGTTCCGAAAACCTTGTTGACAAACCAGATGACAAGAGGTTCACTTATGGTTCTTACTAAGCTTCAACTAGTAGCTGTAAACTGTTACAATTGCAGGCATCTTGCACTACATGAATGAAGACAGATAGCAATACGACTATACGAGGATAAATTCAAACAGCAACAGTGTAATGATTCTGCCTTGCACAATTACAACTTGATAGTGATTCTTTGCTTAAGTTATTGAGGTGGAGTTCGAAAGGGAAAACTAAACAAACAAACTATAAGATTAACATACTGATTACGGACTAATCGAACACGTCCCCAAATCTTCCATTGTTCTAGACCATATCCATATCCCCAACCAATTTCCCTACTGAAAAACGTAAAATCACATTCGAATTCTTGCCCTTTTCTCAGAGCTCACAAGTTAAAAACCAAGCTAGCACTAGCAGTGAAGACGTTACAGGAAAAATTTCACAACAATTGACTGCTCTGCTCTAACGAAATTCATAAGACAGTATAACTCCATGGATTTGGAAAATTTAACATTTGCAGACGAATTCCAGATCCGCGGCTATTGGGTTTTGCGCGGGTATTCCACTGAATGCAATATGAGCTCATATAAATATACATGCACAAATAATATGGCAGAGAGAGACTTTGTAATTTGAGATTCCAAACTCGTTACCTGAGAATAGATAGACGGCGACCGGAAGTCAAGTGTGAAGCTTTTGGAAGGTATGCTGCTAATCTCTCCCACTGCGAGCCCTAATTGTCAAATTCCGCCACTGACTCGACTGCCACAAATTCCCTTTTAACTGTTTCAAAAATATTAGTATTTTATTTTACGTAAATACCCTTACTACCCATGAAGACGTAAAAATACCACTAACGCACAAGAGATTTTTCAGTGTGATTGGCACACGAGTTGGTGCATCATCCGTGTTTCCGTCACAATAAAAAAAATTTCCTAACGAACAATCCTTTCGATTTCCTTGAAAGAATGCTATGCCACAAGAAAGAGGAACCCGGAAGCCAACAGAATATTGACTACTCAATGTTTAACTCTTATGGAAGACAACCTTCGATGATAGCAGAACTCCAAATTTAGGCTTAGTTCTAGCACAAGAAGAAGAGGAAGAGGATGATAGCAGAAGAAAAGGGAAAATTTGTCTATAAAAACCAAACTTTATATTAACCAAATGCTTCATCATATATAGTTATTTGGTTTTCCATTCCTAACATATTGTTTGCATCACATCGGACGCTCACACTTAAAAACGGCGAGCTCATATACCATCGTACTCCTCTCTAATGTCTCTAACATTTTTCTTTTAATTTGTTTCTATCAATGCGTCTCGTTTTTTCAAGCAGTTGTTCCCTTTGAAACGGTTTGCTCAAATGATCGTCCATGCCAGCTTCCATCCTCCGGCTTCTTTCCTCTCCCGATGCGTGACCAGTCAATGCAATGATGGGAATGTGAAGATTATAAGGCTTCTCTTCTCTCCTTATTTGCCTTGTTGCTTCGAACCCATCCATTTCCGGCATCTGCAGTCTCATCACCAACCAAAAAGCACATCAACTTCATGAGTTTTGGTCCAGAACAAAAGGCAATAGGGAATTAAATTAAACGAATCGGAAACTATTTCAGCACACATTTTTCCTGCTTATGCACTCTTATACTTGTACCCTTGACTCTCTTTCGATTTATTCAACACAATTAATGTCGGAAAAAATAAGAGTAAAAGAGAACGGAGTCTTTTTAACCTCGACTAGCAAGGTGCATGGCAGTGATTAAAGCATTAATTATTAAACGATCGGATTATTAAATATTTAATTACTGATCAACCATGAGAAGTGAAATAGTTACCTCACAATCCATTAGTATATAATCGAATCCGTGTTTCCCTTGATTCGCTAGAGCACCACGAACGAGATCAAGAGCTTCTCTTCCATTCCCACAAAGCTTCACAGTTGCACCCAGCCTTGTCAAATTAATTTGAGCTAGCTTGCGGTTCAATTCTATGTCATCAGCAACCAAAAATTTCTTTCCAATCAAGGGCCTGTTCGGATCGCTGACATGTTCTTGTGTTTGATCTCTCGGAGGAACTAGAATCTGTGAGTTTCTTGATGTGGAGGAGCCAACATGAGACAGATATTGGTGAGTCAGCGTTGGTGAAAATATTTTCTTGCCAGGTGTCTCATTACCTGAACTACCACCAATATTATTATGGTCTTGCGATACTTCAATTTCATCGTCAGTTGAATGATCGAACTGATAATTATATGACCGATGTTGATGTGATATTGAGGAACTAGCAGGAGCTCTAGACGCTTTTCCAACCTGGTGTGGAAGCTGCTGAATTGTGGCCCTTCTCTTAGGTAATGCACCCCCAAACTCCGGAAGAAGTCTCACCACTTCGTATAGGCGGCTGCCATGAAGCGCCTTGTGTTTGATTACATCCTCTGGATCAAACATATTACGATCATTCAAATTGATGCTATGACTTGCTAACCATACAACCCTGCACCAATTACAATTCCTAGTACTATTCTGGTGATGATCCGTTTTGAATTCAGTCACAATCTTACATAGTTCTGAAAAGGGTCCAGCTGTGGCATCAACCACTAGTAACACAAACCCCGTTGCACCTCGAAGGCTCGTCTTTTTAAAGAGAGAAAGAGGGAGCATGTTGTTGCTGCTGCTGTTGTTTTCAGTTCCACTCCCGTCCATTGCGCGGATCAAAGGCACCTCGTTTACTCTGTTGCTAGAGTTGCATGACGTGGATTTGCTCAAGCAGTCCTGCAAACCCACCTCAGATATTCTTGAAGAGCTATGATGACAAGAATGGTAACTCCCCTTGTGTTTAGTTGCTTTCTCTAGAGTTTGAGAAAGTTGTTCCCATTGTTCTGCCACGAATACTTTTATCCCAAGGTTTTCCATGAATTTTTGGGAAATTCTGCGACGTTCTTCATTCTTAATCAACAAGACGACGGATGATCCTGATCCATCAACCTTAGGAGTACTACATGGGGTTCGAATGTTCAACCTGGGGCTTGGCGTGTGAATGCTCAATCCGGGAGTACTCGGAGTGTGAGTGACTAGTATCCCCAAATCACCTGGGCCAAATCCCATTTCAATGTCCACTTCTTTCGTGCTATCCTTCGAGACATTCTCACGTAAAGTTAATAGAACACTAAACCTAAAACATGTGCCTCTTTCGCCCATCTCCTTGTCCACAATTCCTATTTCTCCATGCATCAAACGTACCTGCAGCATTTCAAAAATTATCAACATGCATAAACTAAAATGGCATGTTCCCGAGAAATCATAATTCTAATGCGCAAGTAATATAATAACATAAATATACTTCAAAAACTAGATAAGTACATTATTTATTACTCAGCAATCTCCACCATGTACGACATCAACCAAAGAAACCCAGTGCAGAAGCTATATATAGTCATTTAAGATCCAGCACAAAACAAACTAAATTGCAGTCGAAGTTTCCACAAACCAAAGTAATATGCAGCCCAAAAAAAAAAAGTCGAAATTTCTTTTGTTGCAAATAATGCATACAAGCCTCGACTTCAACTCAACCATCCTAGTCTTACCCATGATTCTGCCAAACAAAGATATTTGTGCGTGGGAAAATATAAACATAAAATTGATGCAATTTTGATTGCTTACCAGAGATTGAACAATGCCAAGTCCTAAGCCAGTGCCTCCTTCTCCAAGAGCCGTTTCTTTAACTTGGACATAGTTTTCAAACACTGATTTTTGCTTTTCCTTTGGAATTCCCTTCCCTGTATCATCCACCTCGAAAACAAATTCCAAGGCATTTGGGTCATGCTTCATTGTTCCCATGTCTGCTTGTGCCTTGTTGCTGTGGTTAAACAAGTACAACAATTGTCTTGCAACACCATTGCCCTTGCCAGAAGCAGCTATTGAGTTCTTAAAGCTGGGTTTTTCGACCCAAGCACGGACTGTGACATGTCCCTCCGAGGTAAATTTGACGGCATTGCTTACTAAGTTACATAATATCTGCTTAAGTCTTCCCCTGTCGCCTACCGCACACGGAAACTTAATTAGAGAGCCATCGTGAGGATCCAACACCACATCTATGCCTTTTTTCAAACCCACAGGATGATACAAGTCAACTACATCTTCAACAAGTTGCGCCACATCGAATTCCTCTTCTTCAAGTTGGATTTTCCCAGCTTCAATCTTACTCGTATCAAGAATAGAGTTCAATATACCAAAGAGATCTCTTGCACAAGTTTCCATCTGCCTTAAATTTGTCTCCAACTCGGAACCTGGGGAAACTTCTTCTTTAGATATGTCAATCAAACCTGTGATTCCGGCTAGAGCAGCACGAATGTCATGGCTTGCAGTAGCAAATGCAAGGCTCTTATTCATGCTCTTTCTCTCTGCTTGTTGGGTGGCCTCCATTTGCTTGATCAATGTATTACACAAATGCATCTCTCGTCTTCCCGAACTATGCATTACGAAAATATAACTGAAAACGAAGAAGCCCATAATACCAATCATTACAATGAGGAGGATGAATGCCACCTTGCAGTCCTTAAGAACAAGACTGATCAACCTAATTTGAGGGGAAGTCGGTAGAACATTATAAGCCTGAAACTCAATGAAAGGTTTACAGGTTTTAAATCATGTAGACATTTAATAAATCCATTAATGAATAATTGAGTTTTGAAAGTTAGTTTAATTAAGCTCACCTGTGCATTATGCTCGATATGCTTGATGATGCCGACCAATAAGCAAGCAAGCACCAGCACGCAAGTTGCCTGCATTGAGTTTTACTAGTTAAAATAACGTATACTTGCAATGAAGTGATAACAGTGAAATTAAGCTCGAAATTAATGTAGAATAATGAGAAGAAAGAATTACCTGCAAGACAAAGAAAACATGCCTCACAAGCACTTTCAATGAGTGGAGTTTCATCGGGTCTTCTTGGTCCTTAAGTACAAAGAACTGTATCATCCAAGTTGCCATAAAAAAAGTCAAAAACTAGATTTTGACATACTTCACCAATATTTAAAGGGAATTTAGTGATATGCTTTTGACTTATATATACCTGAGAGACCTTATGTTTGAATATCGAGAATTTTGAGTTCAATAAACAAACAATGGAAGTATATTGTTGTATAAAAAAAGGAGTCCCGTGAATTAGTTTAATGTAACATAAAACAAATAATGTACGTTAGAACTCTTTAAAAAAAATTAGTGAATGTAAAACTAACCATACTACCATAGGTTAGTTTTTTTAACAAACCTCACAATGTAGAAGAGAGTGAGTAAAAACGGACTCCTCTTAAAAGACATAACAAAATTAGAGAATTCTTGAAAAAAAAAAACACAAAATTAGAGAATAAAAGCTCATTTATTTATTAATGTTTTGTTATGCTATTAAATATAATCAAAAGTTTAAATCACATATCACTCATTAACAACTAGATATTATTTTACGTTATATTTTGAATAACAACAGCGACACGCGAAATGCAGATTTTATGCATACATGTGGCAGACGTTCCATACATTCATTTGGCGCGAAAGTTCAAAGTGCAAAGAAATGAGAATTAGATTAACCAGTTACAATACATGAAAATAAATTAAAAATTTAGTACGAACATACATAAATAAAAATAAAAAATGAAAAAAACATGCAACTTTAATGTAAGAGGATTAACAAATTAATAACAACAACAAAATTGATGATGATTTTCTAGGTTTTGACCATTGAGTACAATAAATTGTCATATCATTGTTTGAGTTTCTTTGGTCTGTCGGTGAGATTCTGCAAGACCTACGCATCTCAAATCTAACTGACGAAACATCTTGTTTTGTTAGTTTTTCTTTCATTCCTTATTTTGCTTGAACTAGAGGAAACGTGATCAATACTGAAATCTAAAAGATAACATACCTCATATATAGATCATGATCATATGCATTATCTAGTGCATTCATTGGGACATAATGCTACACCCATAAATTCTTTGAAATCAAACAGAAGTTCGTCTAAAAATTTGAAAAAACCACAAACAAACAAACAATCCATCAAAAGGGGATGCTTTATTCATAAAACCAATGAATGAATTTTGTAAAATTAGAGAAAAGCTGTGTGTGTGTGTGTGTGAGAGAGAGAGAGAGAGAGAGAGAGAGAGTGAGAGAGAGAGAGAGAGTTTATATGATATGCAGAAAAACAAGAAAGACGAAATTAATGTGTGAGAGAGACCTGATGAAGTAGAAGAATACATATATGTGAGCCGCAGAAGGATGATGGGAGACAATATGCAGTCACTCAGTTTTGTTCATCTTCTTCTTGGAGTTAGGGCAAAACAATATTATCTTCTGATATGATGATATCTGAGTACTACTCCTGCTTCTTTGATAAAGATTTTTGTATAATTCAGTATCTTGAAGTAGATTTTGGGTATTAAATACTCAAGGGCATCATTCTCGCACTTCCTTTTTTAGCTTCTTGCATTCACCACGCCCAAAAATTCCCATCTAGGGTTCTTGCAGAATTGGCGTTTCATATATATGGTACCTTTTTTTCACTTACAACTATCTTATGTCGCGTGGTTTTGGATGCAGGTAGCACACAGAAATATGAGACTAGCAGTAAATCAATAAAACAGAAATTAAACACTTATTAAAAAGATATGATCTCTGTCGATCGACATATGGCATTAGGGCAGTGGGGACTCATGTTTTGGAACAGCATGTAGGTTCCATGCAGACCATGTATAAAGCAGCTTAATTCTGTTGCCAGCAAGGTATTAATAAAAAGACCAAAAGAAGAACTTGTTGATTAACTGAAAAACCAGCAAATAGTTTAATGTGTGCCAGCATATAGTTTAATTCCGCTGCAATATTGGCTTAAAGGGAGCCAAAAAATCCTCATGACATAATCCTCATTAATTTGTTCTGTGATAAAAGGTTTAAGGCAAGAATTCTTTTCATATGTTTCCTATTATATAAAATAAATTTCCTATTTTCTTTTAAAAAATTATATGTCCTATTAATTATATACTATATATTTCCTAGTTCTAACAACCAATACAAAATATATTAGGGGAATTTGCACAAACATTACCTAATTATTATGAGTTTGTGCTTTTGCCACCTAAACTAAAAGGTTTGTTCAATCACCGTCTAGACTTGGACTTTGGTGCCAATGTACCACATTTGATGATTTCTGTTGAATGTTACGTTAACAAAACCTTCTTCAAATAGGTGGGATTCAGTTTCAATCTTTTAAATTACCCCTCTTCCTCCCCAACTCCAATTTTCTCTCCTTTCCTCACTCATTCTCTCTGTCTCGGCCTTCTATAGTATATTTCCTTCCCTTCCCTTCTTTCAATTGTTTAAATAAATTTAAAGATTTTAATTAATGTTTTTTTAGATAGAGGTAGACAAAATCGCTCTTAAACTTTATGCATAGTTGGCATAACATAACAGAGGTGACAATTTAGCACCGTAATGAATTGAACAAAAAAAATTTGATAAATGAGCACGCCCTTAAAAATTTATATGGTAGTTGTGCAAATTGTCCTGTATATTATATGATATGTTTATAAGAATAAAAAGTCATAAAAAATTAGCCTGGGAACAAAAGTTAACATATCGATTCTCCCTTTGTATACCACATAGTTGTCTCTCATCAGTAACAAATGCGTTTTCTAGTTTGATGCTTCTTGTTCCTTTGAATGGAGGAGAAGACTTCGGACTTTGACAATTTTGTTACCCCAAATCTTATTTTCTTGTTGGCATGAGCTCAAATTTGGCCGGAGACTTGTATCTAAATTTTAAGTCTCCAGTGCATTGGAGGGATTTTGACTCATATTTAGACTTAAATATACCATTTGATTCCAAATTTTTCGGTGCATTGGAGATGAACTTGTATTTATCTTTAACAAATTAATTGCGGTGGGTTGTTCAAACTTGGAACCTCCTCCAACACTGGGAAACAATAATGGAGAAATAATTGACCGGGAACGAGTAGCATAAAATCAAGTGATACGTACAGCTGAAGTACATAAAATCTGAACCAGTTACAACACCAAATTGGCCAATGATAAAGATGTGCACGAACTATGATAATATACAACAGAAATTGTGGCTTGTCAATGCCCAACAAATTGTTGTTGCATGCTAAAACTGGAGCAGGTATGGAAGGAAATGGATTCAGTTGGAAACCATGATGCCTCCTTCGTCATTTTGCCATCCTTAAGGCCAAGTATAATGGATCTTCGTAAAGTAACCCAAGATTCACTGTTAACCATTTTCAATAGGATCTCTTTTCTTTACCCTTTTCTTCATCATCTCAGCCCACCTTGCAAAGACATTGGAGACTTCCAATTTACCAGAAAACTTCATCTTCTGCGCCAACTCCTCAAGAATATCAGGTTTCCCAGCTCTGGAGAAATCGGCTGCAAACTTATTTAAATCAAGCTGAGGAGGTTTCATTCCTTTCTCAACCATTTCCTCTAGATATTTACAGGCCTCTCCTGATCTTCCCTGACTTATAAGACCTCCAATCAGAACAGTATATGAGTTGTCATCAGGGCAAAACCCCTTCTGAATCATCTCATCCCATACTGCACAACCCATATCATAATTTCTCGTCTGAAAATAAGACTTCATGATCATGTTAAAAGTGTGTATTGATGGCTCAACGCCATTTTGAATCATCTTCTTGTATATCCGCACTGCATCATCTGGCATTCGCTGCTGCCTCGTCATCACTTTAATCAAGGCATTGTATGTCTGCCCATCAGGAGTGCAACCGGTTTCCTTCATCTCTTTCAACAATTCATAAACTATTTCCATCTTCTTTTGATTTCCAAACCCTGTGATTAAGCACGTGTAAACCACAACATCTGGCTGGCACCCAGATTCTCGCATTTCATAAAAAGAGTCAACCGCTTCTTTCATCTTTTTTTGCTTGCAGAAATCTTGAATCAGAATACTATAGCTTCTAACGTTGGGAGATGGGCCCTTGGCTTTCATTACCTCAAACAACTTGATAGCATCAGACCTCTTGTGACCCCTCAACAACCCTCCGAGCATTGTATTATACGCAACAATATCAGGCTTAAATCCCTTGTCAACCATCTCATTCCACACCCTCCCTGCTTCCATTAAATTCTTTGAGCTACACCACCCGTTTAGCAGTACAGTATAAGTTTGTAAATTTGGTGTAAACCTCCCTTTCAACTTCTCGAAAAGCAATTGCATTTCTTTTCCTAGCTTTGCCCTTCCAAGAGTATCAAGCAAGCAATTAATAGTATCGATGCCAACTTTGAACTTGTAGTACTTCATCAATTCAAAAATGCCAACAGCTTTCTTCCTCTCCTTGGCAGCAGCAAAAGCTTTAAAAGCAATCACAAATGTTTCCATTGTCAAAAGCTCTTTCACTCCCATTTCTTCGAGCAGCGACACCATGGTCTCAAACTGCCTGGTCTTTCCTAAAATGCTCATCATCGAATTGTAAGTCCTAGAATCCTGCGAAAACCCTGGCTTCTGCCCCGCCCAACAGAAAAACCGAAAGGCAGGTTTTCTAGCATGCTGGAAGCGTTTCAACACCGCCACAACCAAATCATGGGACAACTGAATCCCACATTCATCAAGAACCGCTTCCATGTTCCGATCTAAGGCAAACAATTCGTCGATCACCTTGCATACCCTGTCGACCTCTTCCGGGTCTGCACTAGAACTAACATGAACACTCCCCCTCCTATCCTCGTCCTCACTATCAGTTTCAGCACCCGAATCCGAACCACCAGCGGTGGCACTAGAAAACCCCCTAAGCGTAGTACCACATTCAATGCCAACCATTGAAGTTGTAAAATTGGGGATTGTGGTGGGTGTAGTTAGCAATTTTTCTTGTAGAATAAAGAGTGAAGTGGGGTGTGGCAAAAGAAATGGAATTTGACAATGAGAACGATAGAGATAACGATGAGGAGAAGAATGAAGCAAACCAGACAGGGGCAGAGAGCAACCACTAGGAAGGCAGACTTGCTCTCGGCGGCGGTGCCGTCTTTCTCGTCTCTGATAGAAAGAGCATAGCTCGGCGGTGAAGCGGCGGCGTAGGTGGACATCTGAGAGTGGTGTTCTTGGGTGCGGTTGAGAGTAGAGTAGGTGGCTTTGGGCGGATGAGGAGGATCTTCTTAGAAAGAGGGTCATTGGATAGCCATGAATGGACCTTCTAGTAGTTTCTGGTCGATCGAGCAGTCGAGAATCGAGATTCAAAGATGGGTGAAGAAAGAGGAAGGAGATGCAGGGTCTGTAGTTGCAGCAGGCCAGTAGCAAACGGCTGAACCTAACTGAGCGCAGCGGAGCAACCACTGGTTAGTATATTGGGCCTGGCCCAATTTTACATTTCGTTACTGTTAACCTTTACTCCAACTTACAATTTGCAACTTGTGCAAATTAAGAATATTATCTGCACTAAGAGGGTGAAGGAGTAGCTTACAACGAACTATTAATAATGTGGTTTAACTCTTGATTGTTGAATAAGAGAAAAATGTTGAATAAGAGAAAAATCAAGCATTCATAACTATTCATTTACTTTGACGTTATAGTAATTAGATTAGACAACATACTTGTAATTGATCATTCGATCAATTTCATGTGCCTCTCTTCATTATTTGTTGATTTTGTTTGGAGATGAGAAATGTGATTTTGTTTAAGAAAATTACTACATTTTGGAGGGGCTTTCATGTGCCTCTCTTCATTAAATTCGTTGTTTTCCATGTATGTGAGTTTCTATGACTGTTTTAGAAGTAGATTTACCATGTTTTGAAAAATATAAGCCAAGCTAAAGTTATTCTATCTTATATGACTCGATTAGAAAATTTATTGTATGTAATTGTGTCTTATTGGAGTTGTGCATTTGTTTTTTTATTGCCAGCCAATGGATACTCAAGTTGATTTGGTTTATGCTTTATGTGGAACTGAATTTGAGTTTGCTGAACTGCAGTGACAAAGGCGACTAATGGGATGGATACCGTTTTATCTGGTGATGCCTCAGCAAGGTTTAGCTTGTGTGAAGCTGAGAAGTTGCTCCTCAGGGAGTAAGTTTCTTGTACTTAATCCTACTGTACGCCTAAATATTTCGCAGTTGTGAATTGGGGATTGTTATGTCTAAATGCAATCCATTATTTTCCATTTTTAGTTACTGTTAATTTTGACTTTGAAGCTTGTTGTATGGCTACAGGCATCGTATAATTCTATACTGACAGCATGTGTTACTGTATTTCTGTTTTGTGTAAGACAGGGATGAAAAAAATAAAATTTTAGTACATTAATGTTTTCATGTAGATGCTCAATTTCATACATGTTTTGCTCAACTGCTCCTGTATGGAAACAGACAGCGCATGGATGCCAAAAGAAGATGAATTGGAGATGCAAATTATGATCCAAGAACTCTGTACTTCCTCCCGCATTCTTAAAGAGTTTATCAGGTGGCCAGGTAATTGCTTCTAGATAGATAAGTAGCCTAAAGGGTTTTAAGGCATTAACGATTATGAACACTCTTAATTTAGTGAGATGTTAATATTTCAGAGACAATGGTGGGAGTTTAAGTCAAAGCATATGGACAAAGTTCTCTTTTTCAAGGTATGCTCGTCCTTACCAGTACCTAAGTAATGGCAAATTATGCTACACAAATTCAGGGTCATTATTGCAGGCAAATGAGGAACATCTCATTTTTGTTTGAGCAGATGGGCAAGTTTTATGAACTTTTTGAAATGGATGCACATATAGCAGCAAAAGAACTTGGTCTGCAGTATATGAAGGTAATATATCTTGAAATTTTGTCTTGGTGTTGGCTGTTGTGACTTGTGGGTGGGCACATAAAATTTTCTTTCATTTCACATTTTATCTCGATTGCTCTGAGATTTGTTTTGTTAGGATTGCTTTGGATGCACCCATTGTGCTTCCTATTTTTTTTTCTTTAGTTAGTGATTTTTCGTTGCCTAATATTAGGGTGAACAACCCCATTGTGGATTTCCGGAGAAGAACTTCTCAATGAATGTGGAGAAACTTGCTAGGAAGGTTGGTTTTACTCTTGTCACTTTATTTGGAGAAATCTTGCTTACTCTTTTTCGTTGAAGTTCAGCATCTATGTGAAGCCTCTTTCACACTGTAGAGGGAGATTTATTTAAGCTACCTTGACTGGCAGGGGTATCGAGTTCTGGTTGTGGAGCAGACAGAAACACCTGAACAGATGGATCTTCGTCGTAAAGACTCTGGAGATAAGGTATGCTCATCTTTCACTTGTGGGTATATATCCTTGAATATTTGTCATCTGATTAATTTGATATTCTATATTATAATTCTTAGCACTGCATGTTGTAATTTGATACCCGGATTGAAACTATTAATGAAAAAATGGTATTAACTTCTGAATTTACCTTGGTATATAGGTTGTGAAATATGTGCAGTGGTTACAAAACGAACACTAACTGAGGGAGAGATGGTGTCAGCAAACCCTGATGCTTCTTATCTAATGGCAGTGACTGAAAATTCTCAGAATTTGGCAAACCAAACTGCAGAGCGCCTTTTTGGGGTGTGTGTAGTTGATGTTGCTACCAGCCGGGTCATTCTTGGGCAGGTATGAGTCTGGTCGAACATCATTTTCATCTTGTTCTCTTAGTTTTCATGTATTATTCTCATAATCATAGACATATATGCACGCATGATACCGTTGTTCCCTGTACTGGGCTGGATTATCACTCAATAAAGCAGTGGGGAGAGGGAGGGGAGAGGGAGGGGAGAGGGGTTTGGTAACCGCTTAGCATAATAGGTGAAAAATGTGTGCATATTATGAATGTAAAAGGTCTGATAGTGTGATCTTCTGGTGCCTACTGGACTTCGTGGCTGTCTGCATTTCCCTTATTTTTTAAGATAATTGAGCATATATATAATCATTGGGGCAAATTGTGACTATGTTATTCCTAATTACCATTTCATAAGATGCTGATGTAGATGTATCATAAGGTCATTGTGGTGAATTGTTTGTTACATATGGATCTGTTTTTTTACTAGTATTGCTTTCCCAATACCATTTTGAGATGATCTAGAGTGCAGTGCCTTGTCTTGTCTCCTGTCTGAGCTGAGGCCTGTTGAAATTGTAAAACCTGCAAAACTACTTAGTCCTGAAACAGAGAAAGTGCTGATAAGGCATACAAGAAGTCCTCTGGTGAATGAGTTAGTCCCACTATCAGAATTCTGGGATGCTGAGTGAACTATTCAGGAAGTTAGAAGTATATAAAGGCGCGCCAATGATCAATTGGTTTATGGTTCTCCCAAGAATGCCAGTTTGCATGCCAGTGATTCTCATTTGGAAGAAGATGGCTATGGTTGCCTGCCAGAAGTGTTGTCAGAGATGGTGAGAGCAGGTGAGAATGGAATCAGTGTACCTCTTGGAGGCGCTCTTTTCTATTTAAAACAGGCCTTCCTGGATGAGACATTACTCAGATTTGCAATATTTGGGTTCCAAGTTCTGGTTTTGGTGATACTGTATCAAAACCATACATGATTCTTGACTCAGCTGCCCTAGAGAACCTTGAGATTTTCGAGAACAACAGAAATGGAGACTCTTCAGGGTAAACCTTTCGTATTGTCTTTAGCTTTTCTGGTTCTTCAAATTCTTAGATGATGTAGCTCTATGAAGGACATTGTATGCACAGTTGAACCACTGTATTACTGGATTTGGGAATAGATTGCTTAGAACATGGCTTGCAAGACCTCTATATCATGCAGAGTTAATAAAGCAACGCCACGATGCTGTTTCAAGTCTTTGGGTACGCATTATATCGACATTTTACTTCTGGTTCTTATTTTCTTCGCTTGAAAAACTGAATCTTAATGTACAGTATCTAGATGAATTGAACTGGATACCCAAGCACTTTGGCATTTCTAACATACAAATGTTATATATGCTTCTTTCTAGGGAGTTAATCTTCCTTATGCACTTGAATTTCGAAAAGCAATTTCTAGGCTTCTGGACATGGAGCGGTTGCTTGTGCATGTCTGCTCTAGTAGGTGAAGCTAGGAATAACAGTTGATTATATGCTTATGGAGAACCTACTGATGTTTCCAAAGATTGATTTACAGTAACTGAATGTGACTGGATGCAGTAATGCTTGCGGAAGGACTGCTAATAAAGTGGTTTTATATGAGGATGCTGCAAAAAAAAGCTTCAGGAGTTTATTTCGGCTTTACGTGGTTGTGAACTCATGGCTCAAATCAAACATGCTGTTCTCTTAGAGTTATCTTGGAAAATGTTGAATCTGCACAACTTTATCATCTGCTAACACTGGGTATTGTTTTCTTTTTGCATTTATATTTGTATTATTTTAAAAGATATAGGTTGCTTTTTGCGTTTATATTAGTATTATTTCAAAAGATATTGTTTCTCATCTTATATCTTGCCATAAGAAAATTTTCGTGCCTTAAACATCGTTTTTGGTATGCACGTGCATCTTTCTTTGTTAAAGAAATCTTGGCGTCCTATTGTTCGTTGTTTACAGGTAAAGGTCTTCCTGATGTTAACTCAGTTATAAAACATTTCAAGGATGCCTTTGATTGGGTAGAAGCCAATAATTCAGGTCGTATAATACCTCATGAAGGAGTCGATATTGAGTACGACTCTGCTTGTGAAAAAGTAAAGGAGATAGAGCCTCATTTAGCAAAACACCTCCAAGAACAGAGAAAGTTACTTGGAGATAAATCAGTAAGAACTTCTATGGAAGACAAATTGGCATTTTGATTTCCCAGTATTATACTTTTAAGTAGAAACTTTACAATCTCACATAACTTCTGTCTTCTGTTGTCTTTTGCAGATCACTTATGTAACAACCCGTCCCGGAATTTACGTAAAAAAATGAGTATTTTTGTATTTTCACTAAGTTTGGGGGATACCTTTCTTTTTAAAATTATTTTTGAACCTTAATTGGTGAGCCCAAGGGGCCCACCCCCTGTTTTGTCCCCCGTTCCCTCTCCCTTTTCTTTTTTTTTTTCTGAAAATTCTTCTCTTCTCTCTTCTCTCTTTCTTCCTCCGTGCTCTCTCTTTTCCCCCTCCTCTCGGTGCTCTTTCCTCCGACAAGAACACACACACATCACACCCATGCCCACACCTATAACTCTTTTCTAACCCCGTGGTTGTGTTTTGGACGTCAAACCATGAAGAAACCACCTCGGAGACATTTCCCAGTTTTCCGGCGAACACCGTCCCTTTCGAGGAAATTTCCGGCCAAACCACGGCGAGTTGGCCGGCGTACGAGGTATCAATCTCTTCGTCTCGCTGAGTACTACAACTTTTCTTTTTGTTTCACCTAATTTCATTGAGTATTGAAGAAGTTATACTCATTTGAAATCTTACCCAGTTTCCGGCGGACACCCGTGGCTTCCAGGCTGTTTTCCGGCCAACTACGACCACGATGACGGGAACCAAGGGTATATTTCGATTCCTTACCTTCGGGGCTTCAATTTGGTATATTGAATGACATGTTTTGGTTGAGTTTTGAGCTCCAACGGAGCTTGGGAATTCTCCGGCCGAAAACCGGCCTTCTCCCTCCTTGGAATCCGGCGCACCCAGGCCTTCGGGCCATCTTTTTCCCCACGGGCCTTAGGCCGTTTCGGGTTTTAGCCCAAAAGCCCAACCGTTTCTTTTTTTTATTTTTATTTTTGTTTCATTTAAAAACCCAAAAGGCCTTAGGGCCTTGGTTGCAGCCCAAACCCATTTCCCCTTTTAAATTAGGCCTTGGGCCATAAGGTTTCAAACCCAAACCCACTTTCCTTCTAACCCAAACCCAACCCACCTAAAACCTAAACCCAATTACCCTAACCCAAAACCCTAAAGCCCAAACCCGTGACCCCTGACCCGTTGACTTGACGCGATGACCGTTGACTGGGTCAACGGTTAGCGTTGACTTTGACTTTGATCGGTTTGACCGTTGACTTTTTGAGTTTTCGTGCGGGACCCCTCCTTAGCTAATTTCGACGTCCTGAACCCGTTTCCGATGTCCGTTTTCCCAAATTCAATCGTTTGAGTAGAGTTTGACTAAATGTACCCTTTATGTGCTTAGGGGCAATTATTTGTGGCGTTTCCGTCTTCGCTAGTGGCGTGGCTTTTTGACGGCGAAGTACTGTGAGTGGACCCCTTCTAAAAATGCATGTTTTGATAGTATAAATGCATACATGAAAAGCATGATTTGATGATTATGTTTTATGAAACGTTTTGAGATAACATGCTTACTGAGGTTAGTTTGAATTATTACTATTTTTCCTATAACCCATGTTCTTATAGCATATCTGATGGATGACGATATGATATTTAGAACATGTTTAGAACACCTCTTTATAGTATAGATGATAGATGACTTTATACTATGAAGTTGATTTTCAATATATGTATGTTCACTGGTTTTGTACTTACCTAGTGGTCCTTTCCGCTACGGGACGTAGGGATAGATCCGGTCCGTCCCGGGCGACGGTTTGGTGTTGGCATAGGGCCTGGAGTGTGTTTTCCTCTGACTGTCTGCTCAGAGACGGGGAGCCGGCAAGGGGCCTGAAGTGCATTTTCCTCTGACTGTCTGCTCAGAGACGGGGAGCCGGCATGGGGCCTGAAGTGTTATATCGGACATTCACTAGTGATTACTATTTTATGCGAATGATGATTTGAGATATTGCACGACATGCTAGGTTTTGGAAAACCTATGTTTATCATTATATATGTGTTTTCATAAAACCTGGGGGTTAGTACGTTGATAACTGTTTTATTATATATATATCAACTTGGTCCACTCATGTTTGTTTTGCGCCCCCTTCAGGACTTAGAATCGAGGCATACAATCCCGACGTCCAGGCACTTCCGCATCGGCATCTTCAAGTCCTCTTGGTGTAGGACCCATTCCTTGGTTTCATTCAATTTTATATTATTTTCTTCTAGTGTTCTAGATTAGAGGTGTGCTCTGAACACGGTCCTTATTTGCATATTCATTATTCTTTTTTATTTATAAACCTTATTTATCCCTTATTTTTAGCATTTGCACTTAATAAATGGCTTTCGTCACCCTCGGGTGTCGGCCAGCACGTGCTTATCCTGGTATTCAGGGAATATCGGGGTCGGGGCGTGTCAACTTATGTCACAGTCGAAAAAGATTCTTACCTATTGGAAATGCCGGAAAGTCTGTGCAGCAGTATTCCTTCGGATTATGAGTTACGTTCATCTAAAAAGGTAATTAGAAAAATCTTTGGAATGGTGCATTAAGTAGCTTTAATGGTTTTATATTAATATGAACATGCATTCCTTGTGTTCAAACGTGCAGGGTTTCTCGAGGTACTGGACACCAGATATCAAGAAGTCATTGACAGAGCTCTCGCTAGCTGAAACTGATAAGGAGTCCTCGCTAAAAAGCATTTTGCCGAGGTTCATTGGACGTTTCAACGGGCATCGTCTTAAATGGAGACAATTGGTCTCTGTGATTGCAGGTATGGAATCATTTTCCCTCTGCATTGGCTGGTTATCGATTTTAGTCAAACTTCAGTGGATAGACTGGAGTCTGGAGCATATTTTTTCATTCGCATTTTCTTTTAGTAAGTGCATTCTGCTATGTTGTGCAATATAAGAGAACTAAGAACTTACACACACACACACACACACACACACTCATACATAAGAGTACTGCTTGATTCCCCAAAAGATGTAGCTAAATATTGGCCCATTTTAAACAGATTTAACTATAGTTGATTTCCGAATAATTTGGGTTTAACAATTCTAAAAATGTATTTCAATTAACAAGTCCATGAATTCAGTAATTAGTTTCTATTTTATGTTCACTGCTGACATTGACCACACATGTTGCAGAAATCGATGTTTTTATCAGTCTAGCAATTGCAAGTGATTATTTTGAAGGACCCTCTTGTCAGCCAGTGGTCATGAGTTCATCATGTAGTAATGAAGTACCCCATTTTTCTGCAAAAAGTTTGGGACATCCTGTTCTTAGAAGTGATTCTTTAGGAAAGGGTACATTTGTTTCCAACGACATTGCCATTGGAGGTTCTGGCCATGCGAGATTTATCCTTCTCACTGGTCCTAACATGGGTGGAAAGTCTACTCTTATTCACCAAGTTTGCTTGGCTGTGATTTTAGCCCAGTTAATGTAGTCTTCTCTTATTGTCTGAATTTCTTACTTTCTTGTATTTATTGCCGTGTAATGTGTGATCATTTTCGCTTCTGTTTCTTCGGCAGTTAGGAGCAGATGTTCCTGCAGAGAGCTTTGAGCTATCTCCTGTCAACTGAATCTTTGTACGTATGGGTGCTAAAGATAATATCATGGTGTACATTTCTGACGGAGCTATCAGAAACTGCAACAATGCTGGTGAGATTACTATTTAGAGCAACTTGTTTCAAACTAGTTTAGTGTTATAAATGTATTGTTCTGATTTCCCATGTTCATAAAAATAGATTGTGTGGGTTGAAAAAATTTCATCTGGTTCTAATCCTTGGTTATGATATGCATTTCTCTTGAAAATTCATAAATCATGTCTTCTCAACTTATTTCAATATTTAGTGCCATGACTCATGAGTGTAATGAGTATATCAGTTCACTGGGTTCTGAAATTCTTTCAAATTATAGACGAAGGTGTTATGATTTAAGAAATTCATTGTGCTAAACATATATTTCAATATTGTTTGTAGTCATCAGCTACTCGTAATTCATTGGTGGCATTGGATGAACTTGGACGTGGAACATCAACTTCAGATGGACAAGCCATTGTGTAAGAGCCAATCATGCTAGATATTTGTGAATGATTTTGCCTTTACCCAAATCTCGTGTTTTTCATACGTTTCCTCTTCAACTTTTGTATGTCCTCTTGAACTGGCAGGGAATCAGTTCTTGAACATTTTATCTACAAGGTCCAGTGCCGAGGAATGTTTTCTACCCATTATCACCGACTAGCTGTAGATTATAAAAATAATTCTAAGGTATTTTTCTCATTCTTCTGTGGTTGATCTATATTTTCTTTTGACAAGATTGGTGATAAGATCATCTTGTACGCCGATGCTATAAATTGAACTGTGTCTAAGTTATTTCCTTGCTTCTTTGATAGGTTTCACTCTGTCATATGGCATGCCAAGTTGGAAATGGAGATGGAGGTGTGGAAGAAGTTACATTCCTTTACAGGATGAGTCCTGGTGCATGCCCTAAAAGCTATGGTGTGAACATTGCACGGTTAGCTGGTAGGGATCTTTGCCTTGTATTGCTTCCTTACTAGCATCTTTAACACAAGAAGAGTAATTGAAATGCAATCATTTGGTTGTGAGGCATGATCTCGATCTGAGCCATCATCTCGCTGTCATCTATGGTTTTCTTCAACATGTATATAATCTATATTTAAAGCACCTTGCCCTCAATTAATATGAGCATGACCCGGAACTTTTTATGAGAACCAGACAAGCTTGCTAGTTTGCTAATTGTCTTACCAAGGGTTCCGGGAACGTGTAACTAAAAGGGACAAGTAGATATATAGAGCCTCAAGCCAGTTGGTTCTAGTTGGGGAGGATTGACCAACTCCTTAGCGTAGAAGCTATATCATCACCTGAATAGGGCAAATTGCTGTCGTCCATTGTAAATGATTGTTCAAGTGTCGACATATTGGTTCCGAATTTGGACCCAACGAGCTTTGAAGGTTGTTGCTTAGTTCGGTATTAGTGTGTAACATTATTATTTTATGATAAAAGTGAGTTGTATATGTTGGGTAGATGAGTTGTTAACCCTACTGAGTACTGACCAGTATCCAGGTTGCTGAATTCCTAAACATTAACCTACTTAATGCTTTTCATTATTTATTCTGGGTAGGTTTGGTGGGTGGTTTGGATTCCTTACTTTCAGGATTTGATTTGGAAACCTTAACCTGAATCTTTAACCAAGCAAAGAAACATAAAAAAAAAAAAAGAATCGATATTATTTCCTTTCGTATATACGTCAAGACAGATGGGCATGGATCATATGATGCTCTCTACTGTTTCTGTTTGTTACAAATTAATGGAAGTAAAAAAAAAAAAACAATTGGAGATTGTGTGTCAAACTGTTTGAGTTTCTTCATTGTCAGCCAGGTCTTCGCTATCGGTCTCATCTTCAGAGTCAGAGTCTTGCTGCTGATAACGATGATATCGATGATACTGGTGGTGGATGCTGTTTCGGATGGCTGTGATTGTTCGAAATAATACGTACATTGGCAGGATAATCCCGCTAGACCTTAGAATAAGCACCTGAAACGCGGCCAAATCAAGATTAACAAGTACATTTCAGCAGGAAGATTTGCACACCAAAATAACAATGTGGTGGGTACTGTGCTGGTAGTAGTACTGGTACTTACAGTTAGAAGCGTGAAGGGGTAATCTTCTTCGGTACCGGTAATCACCACAAAGAGATGCCTCACCAGCAACACCACCGTAAACTGCAATGCAATTCAAACTCATGGTTAAGTAACAGAGTTAAAGCATGTTTCTTTGGACAGGATTTTAATTAACATTTTTTTTTTATATACTGAAGGTCAAAGATGAGCTACGTGTTTGCCAAATGGAGACAAATTTGAATTCATCTCTCTACAGTTTTAGATTAATTTAAAATGGATCATCGCTAAAATAAAAATAAAATAAAAAAAATGCTCCTTTTAGACTATTATATTGGGTTAGATAACGTGCATAAAGATGTGGAGAAAACAAACTTACAAGGAGAGTGAGAGATCGACAATAAGATGCACTTCTGTCAGCCGCAGACGAGCATTGAGACGCAGAGTAGCCATATCTTGGGCTTCCTGCGCCCTCCTCTTCCTCTTGCTCTCTTCTCGGAACCTGCACGCTATCTCTGCAACCAAATAAACAATTACATATTTAAAAAAAATCAAATCAAATCAAGGACATGCGCAATTTAGAAACATTCCAATTAGTGGTCTTAATCACATTCCCATGTTGTTAATACAACCATTAGAATTTAGACCTACTTGCAAAACAGTCTGTCTGCCTCCTTCTTCAACTATATATTAACATCAATATGGAAATAAACGTGCATTTGATTAATTATATAGAAAAATGAAAATTAAAGAAATAATTAAATATCATAAAGCAACGAATGCAGATATATATCTAATTCTGGATACTTAAGAAGATATGAGACGTACCTAATTGTTACTGCTGAGTCATCTATCTGCGTCTTTTTTGGCGGTGGTGCTGTGTATCCTGGTTCATAGCTCTGCACATATACATATTTTACGGTCAGTCAAACTTCATCGACACCATTTTTTTCTCTTCCAATTTAAATTTTGCTATTATTAGCACTTTTAAAAAATCATAGCGCACTTGTTTGTTATAAAAACATAAGCGAAAATTACACCTGATGATATGTAATGATTTTTTTAGAATGCCAATAACATCTCCTACTACAACACTCAGGACTACGATATTAATCATGAAACGTTTTATTTAGTTTTGCATCGGAACGAAGGAAGCAAAGAGTATAACCATAACTAACCCAGACAAAAAGAAAGACTTTGAACATAAACCAAAGTTACGGGAAAAAGACAAATTTTAAACGCCAAGAATCCTCATCGACTTGAAAAAGAACAAAAAAAAAAAGGACATCGGACCCATTTCGATTTTTCAAGACTGATGAGATACGTAAACACGAAGCAAAACAGCAAAAACAATTCATTTAATACATAACACAAAATAAAATACGGAACAAAAAATGAAAAATTCGAAAGAACCCAGAGATACGAAATCTGATCAGCTGAATATTACCTGGAGACATATTTCGCAGGTCGTATTGCCTTTCTCGTTGCACCACCTCTGTATGCAATCTCTGTGTGCAAACTGAGAGAAAAAAAAAAAAAAAAAAAAAAAAACAGAATTTATAAATCGTTTGCAGGATTTTTCGGAAACGGAAGCGGAAAAGCAAGAGACGAAGATGAGAGAAAACTGGGTTTTGAGGTGTACCTTAACAGTTCCAGAGCATGCACAGGGAGCTTCCATGGTCTTATGATCGGAGCTTCCGAATTCTTCTTCATGGCAAATCCTGCAGAGCGAAACTGCCGAGCATGAATCCTCCTCCACGTACAGTATCACGTCTCCCATATTTTTCAATAAACTCCCTCAATTGCCCTCTTTCTCTTTCTGTTTCGGTGTTGTCTGTTGTTGAAAAACTTGTCTTTATTTCGAAAAACTTCTCTTTAATTCAAAAAACTCTGTCTCTGTGTGCCTGTGTTTTGTTTGTGTCCAGTTCTTTCTCTCTACGCGTGTCCGAAAAATTGGACTTTATATAAAGCAAAGGTGAACGAAATTCCAAAAATGCCCCGCACTTATCTATATCTAAATCAAACGAATATTCACTTAATTAACTAGTAATACTGTTATTCGTTGTATTGCCCTGAGTCCTGACGCGTCATATACATATATGGATGCAGGACTTGACCAGCGCGGTCAAAGACACTTCAATTTATACCAAATTTAGAACGTTTAGAAGAAGCATTTGTATAAGAAAAGGGAACAGCTCGTCAATTGAATCTAATAGCTCTAAGTGACAGTAATTCAAAACTCTGCATCACCCGAAAATAAGAGCTCGTATTTTCAGTTTGACTCGTTTTGAGTCGGAAGACTTCTTATCAAGTTTTTTGGATGAGTTTGTTTTCATGTTTTGTTTATTGTGGTAATGCTCTAACTTTGTAAGGTAACAAATTAAAATACTAAATGTTTGGTGGGTTTGGAAAATTGTCTGAAATGAAATAGATTCAAAGATTTGAGTGGTTCACTCCTCAAAACTCGACTACACTCAATGTATTGGTCAGATTATATTGATTTCAAGACTAAAAATGGCGCTCAACTAATACATGAATTCTCTTTCCTTTCAGTTGTTCGACCCCAATACAAAAGGTCTCGCCCCATTATGTAGGCCCTCAATGAACTCCCCATCCTTGGATTTTCCCAACCCCGCATTTAATACGCCACTAATATGTAGGCTAGCGTACTGACACCTTTTCACCTATTAGTTAGGTATTGCCGATGAAGTGACAGGTGCCCAGTTGAAAATGACATGCTTTTCTAGATGATGTGTACCAAGCGTCTTGCTCGGTCTTGGTTATCCAACTTTGTCTCTCTAATCGCTGGTCTGACCACGTTTACGTCCCATCCTAGGCCTATGTCACTGACTATGAATCGTCACGTGGCCTGATTGACGTTTGGATAGACTTGTTTCTAGACATTTGTGTCATTAAGTTGTTAGAATGCCCATGTGCCTCTTGTGGTCGAAAAACACTTTACATATCCTAGTCTGACTAAGTTCATAGACGGTCGACTTTTTGATCTCCCTTAGACTTTTCGCAGCTTCTTTCCCTGCTTGCACCATTAGGTTAAGCACTGACACCTCTTTCAGTTTTTGGTGTAATGTTTAAGTAAAAAAGTTGTTTGGATTAGTAAATATGTTTGAAATATGGATCTACTCTATTTATTATCCACATATGCATTTCTACTGTAAAATAGTAAAAGATTGAATTGGATAACTGATCCTAAATTCTTATATGAATTCTGAAATCCCAAAAAGAAGGGAAAAATTAAAAGAAAAATTGCTGATTATTTGATATGTGATATTTGTAATTTGCATAATTTTGGGGGAGAGAGGGGCAATGCCGTCAGGTTAAATATATAATTTGATTGGGAAACAGTTGCCAAATAAGTAGTAGGGATTCCTAATCGTCTATTATTGGGTTAGGACACTATTTTCCTTCCCGTCCGTGTCCAATTCGAATTCCTACCTATCCTGTCCCTGCCACCTTTGAATTTTGAGCGTGAGATCGTTGATCAACGGTCGAAAAAAACTGAACAAACTAAAATTTAAACTTGAATGGTCCCCACTGCGGCTATATGATTAGACGGCCAAGAAACACGCTCACCGAAACCCAAGTCCAAAAACGCATGAGCACGGACCCGTGAGTGTCATTCGGCGGAGCTGCTTCTTCGAATGCTCCTTGCTGCACCTCATATTCCTCTCCTTTTTTTCAATTGTGTCAGGCTTTTTGGTTATATTTTTCTTCATTTACAAGGTTATTTTTTTATCAAAATTATGTAAACTGTAAATTAGCAAACATGGACTTTTTAATTAAAATATGTAAATTGTTGTACTAACAACGATAATATACTTAATTAATGGAAATTAAAGAAAAAATAATATTGTGAGAGTGAGACATAAGAATGGTGGACTGGTGACATTTGTTCTTATCCGTCTTTTTGGAGTTATCTAATCACAAAGCAACAAATGGCATGTAGATATTAGATATTTGGAATAATGGGAAACAGGGGATCAATACATATCCACATAGTATGGACTTACAACTGTTTGAAGGTTTTGAGGCAAGTGGTCGGCACTTTGTGGTGGGGACATTTGGAGCCAACCCTATACAATACAATACCGACCTCTTTCTTCCTCTACCCGAAGAAGTCGAGTCCAGAATGTTCGACAAGTTCGTCTTTGGCAGCAGCTAATCACATTCATTGAATTGTTAATAAGTACTTATTTAAATTTGTTTAATTTGCTATCATCAAAATATAGAAGTGAGATTGGTAACGATACTAATGGTGTAAGATCAAATTAGACTAAATAGATCTTAATAGATACCTATTAACAACTCAATAAGTTAATTTGTCGCCTCTAGCGTTCACATCGTCACCCTGCAACCTTATATGGGAATTTGAGGTTCCAAAAGCGAAGCAAAGAAGCCAAGCAAACAGTTATAAGCAATTTAAAGTAACAAAAAAAAAAAATGTTGTGGTATGATAAGACGGAATAAATGCTCAAATGAAACACTAAATAATATCAGATTTGGTATAAAATTTTGTAGCATATTATGCTAGATTCATTATCTACACCACAGCACAAAAGGAGGAATCCAAACACCTCGTAACCAAAATCCAATTTCACTCAGTATGCGTTAGCTTATATGTAACAAAATTCTCTTTTTAACAAACATAATAAATTTGATACGTGCTTAAATCTCCACACTTAAACGACAAATTAAACAACCAATAGTACAAAGGAGCACAAGATGGAGGAAAAGAGTTTATTTCCCTAATAAATTTATAAAGCGATACATGAGATTACAAAGGCTATGCTGTACCTAACAAGTAACAACCTTATTTCATTGTTGAACTGAAACGTAGTATCATAAGAAGCCACTAGAGTTCATATTCGGCTGCTGTCTTTTAATTTTGGTAAAACAAAGGAAATAAATGGGCGAGGGAAAGCCACTAGGAAAGCCCAATTTTATGTGGCAGGATTGGGCATATATTGGGCCGGGCCATATTCAACTGCTAGAGGTAGGCTGGGAAAGCGTGAGACTTGAGAATACCTACCTTGAGCATCAAGATTGAAAGTATTCTAACAAGTATCCAAAATTGAAATGGAAGATAGTAAGAATAATACTAATATTATGGCTTATATTTGGCGACCACTCGTTACCGGATGAGGAGATGATGATGGATTGGAGTGGAGAGGTGCTTTAGCTTTTAAGAAATATCAAGCTGCACAAGCAACGGCAACAGCAACAGATTTGGACGACTTAAAACGACATGGATTGGAATTGCTGAAGCTATTCATTCCTTCCTTCACTTGACTTGCCTTATGGATCAGGTTGACAAACGTGACGCTTTCCAAGTTAGATATTCTCTACACCTGTCCCGAGTCCTACCTCTCTATAGCTGGTCCCTCGTCTACTGCTAAAAGTTCTAGTATTAAATTTGGATTTGATGGAATCTAATCTAAATTATTTCATATATAAATATCCCACTACGTAACTGAAAATGCTATGGAGTATACTACTAGATTTTTTAACCGTTAGACATTGATTGATGTACTTGTGGTCGAGAATCTAACTATTAAAAACTCCAAAATAAGAAATCTTGTAAGTAATTTACCCCAACACAACATAGTGAGAATTGACTTATTCTGCAAATCAAAACTGCTTGTCATTAGAAAGTGCATCTTTTGCCTTTACACATTTTCAGCTTTCTATACTGTTACTATAGAATCAAGTAGAAGATATTATTTGTTTTTTTTGGTACGTACGCCAAGATGTCCTAAATATCTGTTATGCTTGCATATCATAGCATATTCTGGCGGGCGGAATGCATGTGAATTATTGGAGAGTAATATATTATACGGTATACCTTACCTTATGATTGATTGTAACATGTGTGGTTTGGTGGGCTGAAAAAATTCAAAATTTAATCAGCACCCACTTACGCTTTCCTCAGCAAAGATGTTGACCCAGTGGCACAAGGTAATACTACAATTCGGTCAATAAATATCTAGTTGAAGAATGACTATATATGTCATTTAACACTCTGCCACATGGCCATGTTAAACGCAGTAACAATGTACTATTGACTTAAGATTCCGTCACACAGAGCTAGTACTAGTTCAAACCGTTTCCTTTGCAAACTGGTTTAATTTGTTAGTCTAAAGCCACTACAGCTTAAGTTATATAATTTGGTCACTATTTCCAATCCCAGATGAGATGGACCAGTTGTTTTTACTGTCTGCATATCTAGTTAATGAAATGTAATGTAATCCCACAGCTGAACCAAAAAGTAGAAACCATCAAAAACCACGGCACAAGTGAAGTGGCCCCTATATATATTTGCGTTCGGGTTTGTGTTATCGATATCTTCAGGCCTCAAAGCTTTCCCAATACCACATACGTGCACCAAAGTTCTTCAGGGCAAAACTTAGCAATTTTTATTGAATGGAGGCCGAAAACATGAGGAGCAGAGAGCACAAAATTGTGGTGGCAGTAGACGAGAGCGAAGAGAGCATGCATGCTCTCTCCTGGTGTCTGGGAAACCTCTCCTCTCAAAACGCAAACAACACTCTCGTTCTTCTCTATGTCAAACCGCAGCCAGTCCATTCCACTTTCGACGCTGCAGGTAATTAACGTTCCCTTACAAATTACAACTAATTACATACTTTTTAGTTTCTAATTTTGGACCTGATTAATCAATTTGGAATACTGAAATGGAAATATTGATTTGGAGTTGATGTGCGTGTACTTGATATTGCAGCATATATGTTTTCGAACGATGTGGTTGGATCCATGGAAAAACACGGGACTAAGATGGTAAATTCAGTGATGCAAAGAGCTGAAGCCGTTTACAGAAATTTCCAGACCAATGTAATTACTGATTAATTAATTAGACTCTGCTATATGTGTTTGTTTTCTGCAATTGTTTTAGACTTTCATTTGTGTTTTTCAATTAATTAAAATTAATTGTAAGTTGGTTAATTAATTAATTTATGTTCTGCATGCTTGCAGGCGCATATTGTGAGAGTAGTAGGGAAGGGAGATCCAAAGAATGTGATATGTAATACGGTTGAGAAACTCAAAGCTGACACTTTGGTCATGGGAAGCCATGGTTATGGTTTCTTTAAGAGGTATTATTAATTCATTCACATCAACTAATTATCTGAATTTGTTTATTTTTAATAGATATAAGTAATTACATCTGATATCTTGTTATAATTTTGATATTTTGTTGCAGGACTCTTCTTGGAAGTGTGAGTGATTATTGCGCGAAACACGTAGATTGTCCTGTGGTGATCGTGAAGAAATCCTGATCAGCGAAAATAATAGATCGACGTCTATGATCATAATCAATTTCTAAATTAACTAAAGGCAAAGGAATGGGGTTTGGGGGTGGGAAGGGAAGAGGGATCGGATTTCACAAATGTATGCATTTGTCAATTCACTCCACAGATGAATCGTTGAAAAAAAATTGACGAGAAGATGAAAATGAATTATAAGAAAAGATTTCTGTAACTTGTACCTGCCATGTCCTCAATATATATGTATGATCATGATTTGTGGTTAATTATGAATTCTATCTCTGTCCCTTGAAGCCTAGTAGGACAAATGATCAAAGTGCTGAACAAGAATTGAAGGAAATTTTAAAGAAGCTAATACCTAAATATGAAGGCTGGCTAAATATGTGCTTATAAGTTTATGGTACAATCTCAACTATCCTCACAACTACCACACTCAAATTTCATAACAGTATCAGGAGTGTTTCGTTAAAACTCTCATTTAACTAAGCTCTAACATACGCCAAAAAATACAAGTACGAGTACGTTAGGGTCCATCACTGATTCAACAAGCAAAACTAATGGAACGTGTGAAATAGATTTACAGCGAAACCCCGCCTATCTACATAGTATATTTTAATTAATTAATTAGAGACTGACCAGTTACCAGTTATGAAATTTGAGCGTGGTCTATTTGCCTCTCTCTCTCTCTAGCCATTCCAGCAAAAAACCCAACCAAACCCTAGTTTTTCCCCATCACCGCCGGCCTCTGGCTATGGCTGAAGGCCGGTGGCAGCCTCTCCCTTTCTTTCCCTAGCTCTTCCTTCCTTCCTTCCTCTTTCCCCTCATCCCCTTCCTCTTTCCCCTCATCCCCATCTCAGCCATCCTCCACCCTTCACCACAATCGACTTTTCCCACCATCTCTCAGGTTTGTGATGGTGTTACGACGTTTACGGTGGCTCTGGCTAGAACCCTTTCCTCCCCACCTCTCTCAGGTCGTCCCGGCTACAGTTGGCATCGCTCTCCTCCCGACATTTCTGCATGTGCCTCGGGCTTTGCTCCCCACGCCTTCTGCCAACTTGCAGCTGCAAAACCTGTTTCTTTTGTTTTTTTTAGTTTAGTTATCTATTACTGGTATGTTGTTTCGGCCTTTGTGTCGCTTATGCGAAATTTTTTGTAGCCTCTCGTGTAGGTTTTTGTATTGCGTATGTGGTGTATTTGTGTGATGGCTGTATAGGGTCTTTCAAATCATTTGTATTTGTGCTTATTACCTTCAGATTAAGAAATTAATCACTGAAGTATACGTACTCATATGACATCTTTGTAAGTGTTCATTTATGTTAATGAAATACTATCGTTTCTTCAAAAAAAAAAAAAAAAAAAAACCCCTGTTGAGCGAGCGGAGAATGAATTAGAATTAGGGATCAAAGTCAGTGAACTCTCGTCGGAGGCCTTGATCCGATAAGGCTTTTATTGCCGTAGATCCGAACTCGACCCGATCCATTTCGTTCGGATACGGCGTCAGTGTCAGCATCACCGTCACCGTCAGTAGCAGCAGCATGTTTCTGTTCGACTGGTTCTACGGTGTGCTCGCGTCCCTCGGTCTCTGGCAGAAAGAGGCCAAGATCTTGTTCCTCGGCCTCGATAACGCCGGCAAGACCACCTTGCTCCACATGTTGAAAGACGAGGTCGGTTCCTTCCTCCGGCCCCCCTTTTCTTATCTCTGTCAGCTATTCATTTTCGAATTTTGTGCTTTAATTTCCTTATCGATTGGCTCCTACTTCGGATTCGAGGAATCAGAAATGTTCCGTTTACTTCAATTTCAATCTTTTGAATTCATTGATTAGATTAAATTTTCTTCTCCAAAGTTGAAGACTGAGGATTGAGGAAAAGAATTGGAATTTGGGAGTTAGATTCACAAGAGAAGGGGTTAAATTAACAAGTGTTGGAACTCGGAACTGAGGTCAAAGTTGATCATTTAAACTTAATGGGAAAGCCCCCAAATCAAATCACCGGATTCAAGTTTTTTCCCGAACCTTTAGCTTTAGAAGTCAAAACTGAAGCAAGTACACTAATCCGCGGTTGTTTTTATCTGTGTGCAGTTTGGTGATTGCTTTGATTATTAGGATGTTTGCAAATGTATTGTTGTCATGTGTGGTAACAATTTGAGTTTTGTTGCACTCGTTTTCAGAGACTGGTGCAGCACCAGCCCACGCAGTATCCAACATCGGAGGAGTTGAGCATTGGGAAAATCAAGTTCAAGGCCTTTGATTTGGGAGGTCATCAGATTGCTCGCAGAGTTTGGAGGGATTACTATGCAAAGGTTAGATATACATAAAGCTTGATTAACGGCCACACTTTTGCTTTGTTCTCATACCTCTGCGGAGTTCTTTGCCATTGTCTTTTCCTGGACCTAAACCTGCTTGCGAGAGGTTTCACTCTTTCCATAGTTCAGAAATTCATGGTTTAATGCATCGTTTCTGGTCTGCTTATTCCTGTCCCTTGAGAAAGTCTGGTTTTCTCACTTCTTGAATTTTTTGTTTACTACCTGTATTGGTGTGGTTGCTTTCAAGAATTTATTTTCCCTTTATCTTGGAAGCAATGTGTTGTTGTCGTCCTGGACTCCTGGTTGTGTGCGTTCTCTGCTTGATACAACCTTTTTTTTTATTTTTGGGTGTGTGTAAATTTGAATCAAGCCTTCTAATGTATGAAATATGTGTAAGTGTTTAGTGTTTACGTTGGATCTTCTGTGCACTGCATATGAGTTGTGCCTAACACTATGGAACCTAGTTCCTCTGGCCTTTTATGAATGTTTAAGTTTGAATTTATATTTTTTTTGTCTTATTATCGTCCATTATATGCTGTGTTTGAACTTTCATCAGCAATGTAAAGGCTCCAACATTAGCTAATCATAGCTACATGATTTGAGGTGTTTACAGGTGGATGCTGTGGTGTACCTGGTGGATGCCTATGACAAGGCGCGCTTTGCAGAATCCAAAAAGGAACTAGATGCACTCCTTTCGGATGAAGCCCTAGCCACTGTCCCATTTCTAATTCTAGGGAACAAGATTGACCTACCATATGCTGCCTCGGAGGATGAGTTGCGATATCACCTTGGGCTGACCAACTTCACCACTGGCAAGGGGAATGTAAACCTAACGGACTCAAGTGTCCGTCCGCTAGAAGTGTTTATGTGCAGCATTGTACGGAAAATGGGGTACGGCGATGGTTTCAAATGGCTCTCTCAATACATCAAGTAGGAGGATGGTCGACAAGGTGTACTACCACTTGTCGCGCCTTAAGTTGAAAATTTATTCAGTCTTAGGCTCTTTCTTTGTCTTGGGATTTGTGTAGAAGGAAATATGAATGTCACTGCTTTGTTAAATTTTTTTTGGGTTATTATACAAAATGGTCCCTGAGATTTGCATGATCAATAGAAATGATCCATGAGATTGAAAATCAATAGAAATGGTCCCTGAGATTGTCCACCATCCATGATTTTGGTCATTCTGTTAAAAACGATTTTGGGCAATTTTCAAAGTTTTGTAACTCAATCGATTCTTAACCAAATTCGACCCATAATATATCAAAATGAAGATAGGAAAGTGTAGAATAAGATTATACATATTTGGAAGCCCAATGGTTGCTAGGGATGGCCGGAAAATAGCCTGAAAGGTGACTGGTCTGCAGGAAAACTGGCAAACTCTCCGGCAACTGGGTAAATTTTAAACGTTCATAACTTCTTCAATACTCAACCAAATCAAGTGATTCAAAAACGAAAATAATACTTCTTGACGAGACGAAGAGAATGGTACCTTTTTCGAAGGCTAACTCGCCGTGGTTTGGGACAACGGCTTGAAAGTGGCTAACCATTTTCGAGTTAGCCACTTTCAAGCAGTTTTCCGGCCAAACCACGGTGAGTTAGCAGTAAAGAAGATACCATTCTCTTCGTCTCGAGTTGAGTATTAAACAAGTTATGAACGTTTAAAGTTTACCTAGTTTCCGGCGAGTTTTCCAGTTTTCCTGCGGACCAGTCACCTTTCAGGCTATTTTCCGGCCATCTCTGGCAATCATTGGGCTTCCAAATAGGTATAATCTTGTTCTATACTTTCTTATCTTCATTTTGATATATTATGGGTCGAATTTGATTAAGAATCGATTGAGTTACGAAGTTTTGAAAATTGCCAAAAGAGTTTTTAACGTAATGACCAAAATCATGGATGGTGGACAATCTCAGGGACCATTTCTATTGATTTTCAATCTCAGAGACCATTTCTATTGATCATGCAAATCTCAGAGACCATTTTGTATAATAACCCTTTTTATTTTAGAGCAAGAAAGTAGAACATTATATGCTTGTCTTATTTTGTTTTGTAATAACAATATAGCTCACAATTTTTGTGAAAAATGGGACCGTAAAAGTACGCAAGAGCATTTATGCAAGCATAAGTAAACTGATATAAGCCCTATGGGGCTGGAGCTGGAGCTGGTCGTATCATTATTAAGTCCCAAAGTCATATTACTAATATTCCAAGCCAAAGAAATAGAAAAATCAACAAAAAAAAAAAGAAAAAAGGAAAAAAGGTATTAGCAGAGATCAAAAGTGATTTTCCATAAGCTTTGACGGACGAAAACGAGTCGCAATTAAATTAGTTGTAAATAGATTTAGTTAGTTAACAACTTAACATAGTTACAGTTGAACCGACGACCCTCGAACCTCCCTTATTTAATATAGGTCAACTATATGTCCGTCACCAAGATGGAGTTGGTTAACCAACATATGAACCTATCCTATCCTTTCCAAGCTAAGCTAAGCTAAGAAGAATCCCACTATATAAAATGTGAGTAAACCCCAGATTTTGTTCAACTCCTCGTCAAATCCTAGTTTGCTTTTGAGCCCTTATAATTACCTCATCATCATGGGCAATTCCATCTCCAGCAAGCAATCCCATGCCACCGGAAAAGTCATATTATCCAACGGCTCTGTGCATGAGTTCAATCACCCCATCACCGTCGCTGAGCTCATGCTAGAGAACCCGCAGCAAGTCGTCGTGGAATTCGGTTCTGCTGTCCCCGAAAAAAGGGCAACCCCGTTGCCTGCAGACATGCAGCTCGACATGAAAAAGGTTTACTTAATGCTGCCAATGAAGCGAGGGAAACCAGTGCCGTTGTCATCCGAAGAAATCCGCGGTGTTCTTTTAAGTGGAAATTTGGTTTTACAATCGAGGTCGCCAGGGTTTTTACCTTTGTTCGCTAGAATATGCCTGGCAGGTGATCCCGGGCAAGCTTTCGTGTTGCCAAACAAGGACAGGGAATATAGTATGGAGAGGACGTCGTCCAAGGTCATGAGCAGGTATGTGCCGGAGTTTGATCTGCCGGAAGATTTGGACTCGAGACCAAACTATTTGAGTAGGCAGCTTTCGGGCAAGGGTACTTGGAAACCGAACTTGGATACCATTAAGGAGAAGAAGGTTGACAAGAAGAAGTCTCATTGGTTATTTTCAACTTAAATTAAGAAGAATGTCGTTGATTATGATTGATGTAATGTGAGATTAATTGTATGTGAACCATATATGTATTAAAGCTTAATCCAAAGAGATATATTAGTGTAAAATTACCTGTTCATCAACTAGCTACTAGTGTTGATTTCAGTTTCGTTTGGGTCTTGAATGAATTGGATGTATTTTGATAATATAGAGTTTACTCTTCAACCTTCATACAAAAGATTGCGAGAACATTTATGTTCAATTGTTATGTGTACAACAAATCATTTTCAATATTCATTAAATTAGATTAGCGACGAGATTTAAGGAATTAATTGAGAGAGAGATGACGATCCTTATAGGGAAGATGAAACAAGAATAATCTAAGATATCTAGCTAAAAATGTAAGGAACAAGATGAAAAATCATAAAACTAGAATCTATGAAAATTAAAATTACTTAATGGGCCTATCAATGGCATTGGGGGAGACTTGGGAAGCAAGCAAGGGGAAAAAAGCTCACACGTGGACCGCCCGGGATGCCAATCGGATTGGAGCCATTGGAATTTGGGGCAAGCAAGCGATTGGTTTGGTTTCAAAACCTAAAACATAAGGTATTTACATGCAAGGAAGAAGACGTAGAAGATCGCATGGCAGTTTCATCTATCCAATCACTACTGCTCTCCAACTTAAAGAGTAAATTGGTATTAGCAATTATAAATATTTTGTTTCATATATTAAGCAAAACAAGAAGGGGTTCAATAGTTACAAACTCTTGAGCAATGTGTTGTCATATCTTAAGATATCATAAGAAAACACTCTCAAATTTTTTTCACAGCAATTTGTTTCTTATTGAAACATTGTCTGACTAATAAAAAAGTAGTTGGACATGAATAATGTATTTCCAAATCAATTGGAAAACTGTGAGTTATAACTCATAGTTTTTGTGAAAATTTTGAAATTTTTAGCTTTAAAAATATTTTGTATCGTTGTTATGGAAAATATTGCAAGACTTTTGGACATGATCCTACCATTTATTAGATCCCAGAACTATTTTTCTTGATTTTTAAAGTTGAAAAATAGAAAAGTATCTTTAAATTTAGGTTTTAAATTGTTGATTTCAAGTGTTTAAATGGAAAAATATATCTTGAAGAACATGAATATGATAATTTGTTGTTATGGTAAGAGAAATAAAAGAAAAAAAAAACTGAAAAAGAAAAAAGAAATTGAAAAGGGGGATTGGGGCCTCCAAAGAGATTTGTAGGTGTCCGAAATCTTGGGAATGTCCTAAATTAATTTTAGGAAACATGTGGTGTGAGTAAAATGACTCTAACTTTGGCTTATAACAAATGTTGTAAAAGTTCTTAAAATCGATTAGATACATGGGTTATATATAACTCACAATTTTTGTGAAAAAATTGAAATTTTTAGTTTTAGGAAATATTTTGCATGGGAATTAATGAAAATGTTGCAAGACCTTTGGATGTGATTTTATCCTTTATTTGGTCCTGAAACTATCTTTCATTGATTTTTATAGTTGAAAGTATGAAAAATAATGGCGGGGCCCCCAAAGAGATTTGTAGTTGTCCGAAATCTTGGGAGTTACGTCCTAAATTAATTTTAGGAAACATGTGGAGTTAGTAGAATGACTCTAACTTTGATTTATAACGAATGTTGTAAAAGTTCTCAAAATCAATTGAAAAATGTGGGTTATAACTCACAATTTTTGTGAAAAAATTGAAATTTTTTAGTTTTAAGAAATATTTTGCTAGGAATTAACATAAATGTTGCAAGACTTTTGGATGTGATTTTATCTTTTATTAGGTCCTGAAACTATTTTTCATTGATTTTTAAAGTTCAAAATAGAAAAATAATGAAAGCTAATAGTGGGCCCCCGAAGAGATTTGTAGGTGTCCGAAATCCTGGGAATGTCCTAAATTAATTTTAGGAAACATGTGATGCGGGTATAATGACTCTAACTTTGGCTTATAATGAATGCTATAAAAGTTAATCGATTGGAAAAATGCGGATTATAACTCACAATTTTTGTGAAAAAAAATTTGAAATTTACAGCTTTAGGAATACTTTGCATCATAGTTAAGGAATATATTGCAAGATATTTGGACGTGATCGTACCGTTTATTAGGTCTCAGAACTTTTTTTTTTTTATTGATTTTTAAAGTTGAGAATAGAAAGAAAAAAACTTTAAATTTAGGTTTTAAATCATTGATTTCAAGTGTTTAAATATGAATTGTAATAGATTTTGCATGGAAAAATATATTTGAAGAAGATGAATATGATAGTTTGTTATTATGGTAAGAGAAATAAAATAAATAAAAGAAAAAAATAACTGAAAAAGAAAACAAAAATTTGAAAAGGGAGGATCGGTATGAAGGTTGCGACTTAATCTGAGAATGGTTTCCTAGCAACATCCCTCTAGGAGGCCCGGTAGCAAAGTAACGATCATGCTCTTTTCTAATTTTTTTTTTATGTGTGAACTGTCGATTTAGTCCTTGAATTATCACTTTAGTGAAAATTAGGTCCCTAACCTATTTATTCAGAAAAATCAGTCATTAAATTATAAAAATCTACCAATTTCCGTTAATTCAAGTTGCATGACTTGCATGTGATACACTTGAGAGGGTAGGACTTTTTTTTTTTTGGAAGAAATAGTGTATGAAATTAAAGCGTAAATAGGACGTTAAATTCGCAACTTATATGAAAGTTAAGGGCTTATAGGCAAGAAAAAGACAGTATTACCCTCTACAAAGTGTTAGGTCCCTAAGTTGACAAAAATTGCATAAACTAGTTTTGAATATAATACTATGATGAAATTAGTAGTTTCCAATGAATTTAGGGACTTATTTTACCGAAAAAATAATTTAGGAACCTAATTTTCACTGAGATGATCATTTAGGGACTAAATCAAGAATTCACCCTTTTTTCTTTTTTTTTCCTCCTTTTTTCTTTTTTCATTAAATATTTTTTCTTCCAACATTGCTTTATTGAGATTCAAATACCTTTAGGTTTAGATTTAGGTTTATATCCTTGTTTTTGAATTTTTTGACATGGATTATAAGAAAAATTTCACCAAAAATACATTCTGTAGAACATGACGATGATAGTTTGGTGTTGTGGTATGGGAAAAATAAAAATCTAACAAAAAATTTAAAACATAAAATAAATAAAAATTAATGGTTTAGGCGGAGCAAGAGGTAGCCCAAGCCAAACTCATGCCTTTGGGAAGGCCCAAGACTCAACAAAAGCAATGGAGGCCCATGAGGTTTAGGGTGTAGAGGCGTGTGAATGGTAGCACAAACTAAGCTAAAGTGTTAAGGGGCGTGTGAATAATAACACACTAAGTTCAGTGCGTTTTAGTGCCCGGTGCACTCGAATTTTTTCCTTCAACACAGCGTGACGAAGAAATGTTTTTTTGTAAGAAAGGGTTACTATGTTAAAAGTTATGATTCTGAAACAGTTTTTATTAATTCTAAAGTTGCAAAATAGAAAAAGTAATACAAACTAATATAGGGGCCCACAAATATATTTCATGAGTAGATAATATTCTGATTGTCCTAAGTTAATATTAAGAAACATGTAATGCGACGATAATGACTCGAATTTTGACTTATAATGAATCTTGTCAAGTTCCCAAAATCGCTTTAAAAACATAGGTTATATAACTCACAATTTTTGTGAAAAAAAAATTGAAAATTTAATTTTAGGGAATATTTTGAGTGGATGTTAAGGAAAATGTTGCAAGACCTTTGCATGTTATTCTAATATTTGTTAGATCACAAAACTATTTTTGAAAGTTGAAAAATAAAAGGAAAAAAAATTAAAAACTAATAGTGGGGCCCCCAAATTTTTTGAGTAAAAAATCATCGAAATGTCCTAAATTAATATTAGGAAGCATGTGGTGCAACGAGAATGACTCGAATTTTTGGCTTATAATGAATATTGTAAAATTTCCAAAATCACTTTGAAAACGTGGGTTTATATTCTCACAGTTTTTGTGAAAAAATTGAAATATTTAGTTTTAGAAAATATTTTGCATGGGAGCTAAGAAAAATGTTGCAAGACCTTTGGATGTGATTCTACCATTTATTAGATTTTGAAACTATTTTTATTGATTTTTAAAGTTACAAAATAAAAATAATAATATAAACTAATATAGTGGCCCACAAATATATTTCATGAGTCGATAATCTTCCGATTGTCCTGAATTAATATTAAGAAACATGAGGTGCAACGAAAATGACTAGAACTTCAGCTTATAATGAATCTTCTAAAATTCCCAAAATCGCTTTGGAAACGTAGGTTATACAACTCACAATTTTTGTGAAAAAATTGAAAATTTAATTTTAGGAAATATCTTGAGTGGATGCTAAGGAAAATGTTGCAAGACATTTGAATGTAATTCTAATATTTGTTAGACCCTGTAACTATTTTTTAACTAATTTTTAAAGTTAAAAAAATAGAAGGAAAAAATTATAAACTAATAATAGGGCTCCCAAATTTAATTATCATCAAAATGTTCTAAATTAATATTAGAAAAGATGTGATGCAACTAGAATAACTCGAATTTTGGCTTATAATTGGCTTATAATGAATATTGTAATTTTCAAAATTACTTTGAAAACGAAGGTTATAACTCACAGTTTTTATGAAAAGAATTCAAATATTTAGTTTTTGGAAATATTTTGCATAGGAGCTAAGGAAAATGTTGCAAGACCTTTGGATGTGATTCTATATTTTTTTAGTCGAAAACAGTTGGAATGGTAAGCCTTCAGTTGTTGAAGATCTAGCAGTTCCAAATGGTAATTTGTGGTTCTTAGCAACATCACAATCAGAACAGAAAAAAATCAACAGATAACTTTCCTTGTAATGCAAGGTTATTACTAGAAATTACCCTTCTAAAGATGAAAAAAAGATGGATGACCTAATCTTTTGTGCTAAACCTTCACAGGTGCCTGACATTTATTAAAGCTGATGGGGATGATGTATTATGCTTGCAGGAGCTTAGGAAGTGGATAGAAGCTATCCCTAACTGGTCCTCGAAAAAGCATGTTCCCCAAAATACGATCCTTAACAGTGGATCCATCAGGGTCAAGAGTCATAGAACAACTGTTGTGTTTGAGAAATTGATAAGCAAATGTGTTTCATGTGAAGAACATGTAAGACATTGTTCAACTTAAATGAAGCATGAGAAGTATTTAAACATGATGAACTAACAATAGACAAACTTTTATCATCGCCAATGTAAATCTTGTCTTCTCCAGTATAAGGGGTAGGTGATGAGATATTGGCAATATCATTGGTGATGTGAGAAGTAGCTCCTGAGTCAACAAGCCATGAGGGAGTAAGCTTGGCTGAGTAATGAGCACACATTTTAGCAAGTTTAGCAGGTGGTACTTTGCCAAAAATATCAGGATTCATGCGATCAAGCTATCAATGGCTTCATGACTGGTGGAACCACAAATTTGACATGGAATCTTGGAACCAGAGGAGGTTGAAGATCGAGAGCCTTGATAATTAGATCGGTTAAAGTTGCCACGATTATTTCTATTGAAATTTCCAAGATTGCTATTCAAATGGCGATTTCCCCTCTTTGAGTTAAAATTGAGATTATTTCTACCTCGATTAGAATTATACCGAATAGGGGACTGGGAAGGCTGATTGTGAGCTGCAATTGCTTGTGGAGATGGTATGGGGAGCAACGGTGCCTAAGATTGCAAAAAAAAGGCCTAAAAAGGCTCAGTTGAAGAGGAGGAAATTACTTGCTTGCGACGGGCCATAGAGATTTCCTTGGTAACTGGTAAGTAAAAGGCCATGTAATTCATCAAGAGAGGTGGATGAAAGACGAAGCATGATGGAGTCAATGAAGGACTCAAACTCATCAGGTAGGCCATGAAAGTAGCTGCAATTAAGTCATGGTTGGACACCGGAGCTCCAGCAGCTGTCAGAGAATTGAAAATGTCCTTAATTGGTTGCAAATACTCGGAGATGGATTGATATACTTTTAAATCGATTGGAGACGAGATCAGAGTTGATGAAACTGAGCATCAGAGACTCCTCCAAATTGCTGTTCAAGCTTCAGCTATAGCTCACGAGAGGAAGAAACTCCAACGGTAAAAGGGACGATTTCCTCAGAGTGGAATTCAACTAGATCAGAAGATTTTAATCCTTTTCGTACCACCCCTCAAATGGAGGATTCAGAGAACAATATGGTAGAAGCGGTAACAGACATGGTCAGTTCCATCAATAATTCCAAGAAGCTTGTAGCGTCTGAAAATTGGGGCAAAGAGAGCACGCCATGGAAGGTAGTTCGAATGCTTGAGCTTGATAAGAACCATGCTTCCGATATTTTGAATTGTGAGAGAAGTGTAGGAGTTCGTAGGATTAGGTTCGATGAAGAACTAGGGTTTGGAATCATTGAGGAATCGATCGGAGAAGACAATTCGGATGGAGATGCCATGACTACAATTGATTAAGATTCAAGAAGAGAAGAAAATCAAGATTCAGAGACGGAGAATCAGAGTTTTGACAAGAACTGATCAAGAATCAATCAAGATTCGGAAAGCTGAAGAGGATCGCGAGATACCGTATAGATGTTAAACTTTCTTCTTCATTTGATAATTAATTCAATACATGATATGCGTATATATAGAGTACAGTAAAATCCTTAACTACAACTAATTACACACAGGTATAACAAACTATTTTATGACTCTACTATGAGTAACTAAATTGGATGACTTGGCATTCTCCTTAATATAACCAACATATGAAACCTATCCTGTCCTAGCTTAATAACTACTTCATCATCATGGGCAATTCCATCTCCCACAAGCAGTCCCATGCAACCGGAAATGTCATATTATCTTACGGGTCCGCGCATGAGTTCAAAATGCCCCTCCCTCACCGTTGCTGAGCTCATGCTAGAGAACACCCAACAAGTTGTTGTGGAATTCGGTTCTGCTTTCTCAAAAAAAAAAAAAAAAAAGGGCAACCCCGTGCCATCAGACATGAAAAAGGTTTACTTAATACTGCGAATGAAGCGAGGGAAACCAGTGTCGTTGTGATACAAAGAAATCTGCGGTGTTTTTAAAGTGCAAATTTGGCTTTACAAGCGAGGTCGCTAAGGTTGTTACCTTTGTTTGCTAGAATATGCCTGGTAGGTGATCCAGGGCAAGCTTTCGTGTTACCAAACAAGGACAAGGAGTATATATAGAATGGAGAGGACGTCAACCAAGGTCATGAGCAGGGATGTGCCGGAGTTTGTTCTGCCGGGAGATTTGGACTCAAGACCAAACTATATGAGTAGGCAGCTTTCGGGCAAGGGTGTTGTGCCTTGGCTAATTATCTTCACCAACATACAAACCCACAGTTGAATAGTTTAAAATACAAGAAATAAAGACACCGAGAAATTTACGAGGTTCGGCAAAAACCTGCCTACGTCCTCGGAGAGATATTGCTCTTCACTATGAGAAAAACAATACAAGTTACACATGAGTTAAATCGACATAACCCAATCCCATATCCCTTGTACACCCACTCACAGAATTTTCCCAAGAGCCTCACTCTACCCCAAGAGTTCTTTCACAAGAGACCTTTCACTCTAGCTCTCTTGATTTCTCTCACCCATGCCCATGGTAGAGCCAAATGCTCCCACCATCTCTATTTAAGCTTTTCTTCATCCCCTTTCTTCTACCCGAAAGCCAATAATTATGGCTTTGAAAAAGCCACAAAACAAGGAGCAAATCAAGCCACAAAATAAGGAACAAATCAAGCCACAAAACAAGGAAACATAATCCTCATCATGATGTTCCCTCATCAATATTGTTTTGTTTCCTAGCCTAATTTGGCCACTATCCAACAATCTCCACCTTGGCCAAATTGTACCAAAGTCCATTGGCCTTATGTACCAGCATGCACACTCTGAATCAACCTCGTTGGTCCTGTTCCGATTCAGTCACTGCCAATGCATGTGCAGCTGCTGCAAGCAAAAAAAAACATTTAGCTTCAGACAGGATCTCAACACATCCTTGTCTCCTCCAGCAGGTTTTCCTCCTCTTCATTGTCTGCAACTTGGAAACTTGTCAGTGCACCCATTTCCAGCAACACCTGTCGAGCCAGACAAACATTCCTCACACTTCTCATTCTTCAGGACCATCTCATTACCTGTGAATCCCATAGCTCCACCTGCTGCAAGACCCCTGCAACACTTGAGACTATACATCACCAGGAGATGTGTTGCTTCGAGTACCTAGAGGGCATACTCGAAGTCTTCCGCCACAAAATTGCTGCTACCTGGACCAAGATCATCCTTTCTTTTTCTCAAAGGACAATTTATCTTTTTATGCCCGAATTCTTTGCAGTCATAGCATTGTGGTCCCTTCCCTTTGGAGCTTGATTTGAACCTGCTGTCTCTCTCAAATCCTCCTCCCACTGGTCATATGTCATTTCTTTAGGCTTCCCATCTTTTCCCTTCAAAGCTCTAACCAAGCCTTGTTGAGTCAAGACATCCTTTACTCTCATCTGCCAGAGAGTAAAACTGCCCTTCCCATTAAACTTCTCAACTGAAAACGACATGTTTGTAGTCATCATGGTGAATAATAAATCTGGACCTTCAATGAACCAAAGCTTCCAACAAAGCTCTGATACCAATTGTTGTGCCTTGGCTAATTATCTTCACCAACATACAAACCCACAGTTGAATAGTTTAAAATACAAGAAATAAAGACACCGAGAAATTTACGAGGTTCGGCAAAAACCTGCCTACGTCCTCGGAGAGATATTGCTCTTCACTATGAGAAAAACAATACAAGTTACACATGAGTTAAATCGACATAACCCAATCCCATATCCCTTGTACACCCACTCACAGAATTTTCCCAAGAGCCTCACTCTACCCCAAGAGTTCTTTCACAAGAGACCTTTCACTCTAGCTCTCTTGATTTCTCTCACCCATGCCCATGGTAGAGCCAAATGCACTCACCATCTCTATTTAAGCTTTTCTTCATCCCCTTTCTTCTACCCGAAAGCCAATAATTATGGCTTTGAAAAAGCCACAAAATAAGGAGCAAATCAAGCCACAAAATAAGGAACAAATCAAGCCACAAAACAAGGAAACATAATCCTCATCATGATGTTCCCTCATCAATATTGTTTTGTTTCCTAGCCTAATTTGGCCACTATCCAACAAAGGGTACTTGGAAACCGAACTTGGATACCATTAAGGAGAAAACGGCTGACAAGAAGTCTCGTTGGTTATTTTCAACTCTAATCAAGAAGAATG